>NC_060883.1:13180267-13480267 GCF_021901495.1 Neodiprion virginianus | reverse complement strand
ACGTTTACTCGATGCGTTTAATAGATGGTAGAGGAAACGTGATGAATGCCGATTAAACATGAGAATAGAAACGTGAATGAGAAACGGTTTTCTAGAGTATCGGGTAAACGTATAAAATGCGTTCTCTTGAACGGATTGTAATCCGTGGTTCCTGTGACAATTGGTAAACGTTGAAGGAAAGTGAACTTTATACCGGTCGCATACGTTTACTCGATGCGTTTAATAGATGGTAGAGGAAACGTGATGAATGCCGATTAAACATGAGAATAGAAACGTGAATGAGAAACGGTTTTCTAGAGTATCAGGTAAACGTATAAAATGCGTTCTCTTGAACGGATTGTAATCCGTGGTTCCTGAGACGGTGAGTAAGCTTTGAAAGACAAGCCTGAAATTCGCGGACTACTCGTTGTACCGTATAAGTAGGTTCTTCGAAATTCCCACTTTCACACACTCACACGCTGAGGATATTCCATATTATTCAAATTGAATTTAGGAAGTCCAACGTCAAATCCGTGATCAGTGCGACTTAAAAACCCTTTGATCCCATGAGAATCTGAGGAGTTTTGGATTTTAGACCTCCGCCATACTGAATCTGCCACTACATTTTTTGCAAATCTAGCCTGACGTTCGTTATCAGCAAGCCAAACAACTTTTAGTTACCAATTTTCCCCGAAACCCGTTTCTTTCACGAATTTTTTGAATTTTTTATTATATTTTATATATTTTTTTTTTAGAACCAACTACTCCAGAGAATGTAAAGGAGTGAATGTATTATATTAAATTCATAGTTATATGCTAGCTGGTTTTTTTATAATTTTTTTTCATTCTTCTAATTCATCTTTCAAAGTTATGAAATCTCCATCCTCTTATAATAGGTGTTTTAAATTTTGTTATATTTTATAAGATTTATCTTATTTTTTTTTTGGATATTAAAAGGTTGAGGTTTTTTTTTAAGTTTTTAATTTATATACTTCAGATACGTTGTGGTCGAAAACTTGCGAAAAAATTTTGATTGCGTTTTTCGTCATTGTATCTAGGCACTTTTTTTTTAGGACATAGGTCCTAAAGATGACGAAAAAGTATCTTGACGAAGTCGTCTTTTCGGCAAGGCGAAATGATGTCCAATAGATGTCTTTCAAAAGACGACTAATCGTAGTTGACTCAACGACGTCTATTTGAAAATGTCTAATGGATATAATAATTATAGTCGACTGAAAGATGTCTATTCCAGGATGACTTTTGTCAATTTGACGAGAAGCTGTCTAAAAGACGTCTTTCAGAAGATAAGTCAGCTAGCGCCAACTGCAGCGTGTGGTTAAGCAAAGATTGCAAGATGGCTGCTTGATAACTCGTTATACGAAGTGCGCGTGATTGATGTGCACGTGATTTCGTGAGCTGGAGAAAAAGTAAGTTAGATTATTATAAATCTAGTTGAACATATGATTAAATAACTTTTGTTCATTATTCAATATCCGATATGTGATTATCGAGTGCTACATATAATCAATTGATGCATGTAGGGTATGATTCATCAAATCCACATGACCTCTTCTCATTTCTATTATGTCGGTTGAAAAAAGTTTTCAGATACAATTACCCGAAAAGAATTGAATATTGCCGACTAGGGAACAGATATCGGTATCACCTGAAATCTGAACGTGCAACATAATTTTATATTTTGTTTCGATCTCTACTGTGATATGTATTAATTAGATAGGTTAATTAATCTGGAGTTTATAAGGTGAGATGTTTTGATGTGATACATATTTAGATATAAGGTTGATTTGAGTTTATATCTCAAATTTAATCTTTTAAATAATATTATAGAATGCGTCCAAGTTCTGTGCTGGATAATAAAATCTGTATCTGACTAATTTTGGTTGACGACATTTATTTCACATTTACCGAAAACACATAATCGCATAAAAGGCGACGAAACAACGTCTTTTAGCCATGCCTAAAAAACATTTTATAGATTTGGCTACAAGATGTCTTCTAGGCATGGCTAAAAGACGTTAAAAAGTAGGTCATCTCTTCGTCATCTTTTAGGTGACTTAACGCTTTCGCTAAAAGACGACTTGTCGAAAAATTTGTTATCTTTCAGACATCTTTCAGACAACTTTGAGCTGTCTGGGTAATGTAAAGTAAGGAATCACATAAGTTGTATTCAAAATTTCATAATATATGAGCTATCGTATCTCAGAAAAAAGAACAACAAACATACGTAGAAAGTTGTTTTTATGACTTACAATAGTACACTGATAATAAATTGAAGAATGTTGGAAACCGATGTATTATACTTATGTGTATTGAATCGAATGATGTTTTCCGAGCCGACATTCTCTTCCAGTTTGAAAATCCAGACAGTGCCATGACACTGGCCTGGGACCAAACAGTCCATTGAGTTGTTATACAATGATGTGTATTTTTTTCGCTACAAAATCATCCCCTTGATTATTAGAAATTTGAAAACCGTTTTCAGTACAAATAATTTCGACACTCGTGATGATACTGCACAGATTAGAGTATTAGGATTCGATTCTGCTCCCGACTATGGCGCTGCTGTCGTTGAACGGGCGAATAATGATCAAATAAGTAAAATCTATCCGGATCGTGAACGTCCGTGAAGATTCGGCAACGCTTTTGGGTTCAACAGGCCGTTGACGGCGGGCCTCGGTAGTGAACAAGGTGCGATGGAGGTGGGGCGCTGTACGCGATTGCCTCACGTGCTCTCAGTGTAGTTCCGTCTGTGAAGTGTATCACATCGTTGGAGCGTCTCTGTAAAGCAATTTCTGCCAACCTTTTCTCCGTAAGTACGTGGCTTCATTATAATTATTATTCTTATCACGCTCTTTCTATTCAGGATAATTATGGAAATATAACTTGCTGTTGCATTGCTTTATCTTGAATGAGAGAAGCAAGAGTTTATTCTCTCGAATAAAAAGACGCATAGTATAGAGACGTAGAAAATAAGCATTTCTATCAAACTTTCATGAAGGGACATTTGCTTCCTCTTGTTCACGGGAATTCGTTAGTTTCTACAGTAATGCGTCGAATAGACGCGTATTAAACGGTACCTTGTGGAAAAAATGGTTTATTTCACGTCTATTCAACGGTCTTGATGTCGATTCCGCGATACATTAACATGGACGATGAATTTCTTTGGAATAACAGGAAACAAATAGTATGTTTTCCGAAATGATTAGAATTACAGTTGGTTGAAAACCATGTTTGGAACACATTTTTTTTCTTTTTTTTCTAGCGTGTACCTAATGCCTGGCGCGTTCGAAATACTCGACCCTTATTTGCAAAATTATTGTTGAAAAAAACAATCGGTGAATAAAAAATACATTGTCTCGATGCTGAAAATAGGCATTTCTATCGAAGTTTTAAGAAGAGACATTTTGTTATCTTGTTCGCGGGAATTCGTTCGCTCGTACAGTAATACGTCAAATAGACGCGTATTATACGGTACCTCGTGGGAAAATTGGTTTATTTCACGTCTATTCAACGACCTGCATTATACTGGTTGGGATACAAATTTCTTAATACTAATTTTTTTAATCATCATTAATAAACTTGTGCTTTTTATTTAATATTCTATTTGACCCCCATTTCAGGCAATATATATTTTATTTCAGGCAAGAGCGCATATGCTAACACCTCTCAAGTAATTCAACATTTTTGAATATTAACTGATGCTCCTTCGATCTAAACCTACAACATTTGAAACTATGAAAAAAAATTATCAAAAAATGTTGAATCAAATCGTGAACAATAGTGTTTGAAATGGAGAATGTAAGGCAAGTAAGCCGAAAGCGCAGCTATTTCCAGCTATATGTCGAATTCCAATGAAATAAGCACCGTTTAATACGTATTGACTCGATTTATTATTATGAACTATTTACATTTAGCACGACTTTTACTTCATGAGAGGTTATGCCCTAGAATTGCATAGTGTCCTTGCAAAGCAGTAATACTGAGAAAATCAATTCAATTCGAATAGAATTTTGATTTTTATCCTCATTCAAATGTTATCTTACAACTCACGTTCAGTAAACGTTGATACAAGTATTTATGATCATTTTAAATAATAGCATGACTATTTTGACATCGAAAAAGAATAACCTTTAATCTTCGATGGTGTAGACTCAGCGGTTCCACAATACGTCCTATACAGAGCTTAGAGATAGAAGATTGGAAAAATAAGACATTCACACACATATAATAGGCAAATGGTGAATTCAGCTTTCCAACAGTATAAACTCCTCACGATCGGAATCCTGTACCTAATCAGTTTATTACAATTAAATTTCGTAAGGTGCTGCTGCTGCCTTCTTTTTGCACGATGTGGTGGAAACATGTATACTCGTACATATAATATTTTGCTTGTTTTAATGCTTTATAACTGCATTAGATTCTTTTCACTCATTTGTTATTCTTAATCTCCTTTGTTCACTCTTCAACAAATAATTCAAGGATAACTGAATAAGCCTTTTCGAGCACTTTGGCATAATTAACTCTGAACTTGTGATTGTGAGTGGTTCTGCTGCGTTGAGTAGAAATGATGTCTATTAGTGCACATAATTGAGCCACCAAATAATAAACAATTTTTTTTTCACATCTTGTTTCAGAGGCTGCAAAATTGGCGTGTAAAGATAATCCAGTCGAATCTTTAGATTTAAGTATAGAAAATGCGATAAAAGACTGGTTGAAGCTAGCCACAAGTAGGTATACAGATTCAATTGCGGGAAAAAAATCCGGAAATGGACCTACGCAGCATCCGCCATCACCGCCCCTACCACTGCCGCCGAATTTACCCAACAATCGCAGGGTATAGCAACAAAACGTTAAAAGATAGTCCGCTATATCGTTTCATTGTAGTTCTTCTTTTTGCGTGCCATTTTAAAACTATTTTAGTTGTTTGCATCATTTTTTTCTTATTTTAATTTTGGCTACATGCACTCTGTTCGTACCCATATTTTTTAAGTTTAGATGAGTTATTCGTAGTACCTCACTTGTTCGTAATACTAACAATTTTTCACATTTAATTTCTTCTTTGAAAGTATAAGTCCGATTCACTTCTTGCATCCTATTATTTTATATTAAATTTGAGTTTTTCTTTTAACCACAACGAAACAAGTACACAATTTTCAAAAGTGTATCTAATTTATCTACCTTATTGCATCAAACGATTTTGCACTTTCATCAGTCGTAATACCTATTTGCCAAGAAAGTTTTACCATGCTACTTTATGTTGACAAACAGTTCTATTTTTATTTTGGATAAATCTTTACTACGGTGTTGGTGATCTATATTGTAACAGTTGAATTTAGCCGCCAAAGCAGCGACTACGAGACCCAATGATAGGTAGGTCCGTAGGGAGGGGGGCTTTTCACCTAAGCGGTGATCGAGAAGTGTCAGCGAGAGACGAGAAGAGAATCGATCGAGAAGTGTAAGAGAGACGACGGGTTAGAATCGATCGAGAGAATAAGCGGGAGACGACGGATGAGGTTGATCGTCATGAGAGTGCGCTCAAAAGAAGAATCATACGAACGGAGAAAGACAACCGACGAAATGAAGTAAACGCATACGGATTCCCGATCAAGGAAAACCCACCAATATATGACGGACGAGGGAATTCGGATTGGCCGGGCCCTGAATTAGCGAGCGCAACCGAAGAAATGGAAAAAGGGATCTGAAGAATATCCACTATGACGCTTATGATAAGTTTTTATATAAATTCTGACCTGTCTTATTTTATTTGTAATTTTATGATTATGCCTTTTATGGAATTGTTGTCGTCCTAGATGTCCGCCGTCCCCATTTTATTTATACATTTATTTATTATTTTCGTTGATATTTATACGCTTATTTTATTCGGTTCTAATTTATTGATATATGTCATTGGGCCATACCAAACGTCCGAAATTTCGTTTTAAATAAAAACAATAAAAAAACAATAAAAGTAAATTGATAACGGCATATTTTCGTTAATTGCGAGGGGCTCCGCAATTGGAGTCAATCCTAGTCTACAAAAACCGCGAGAACGAATAGTCCGTTACAATATAATCAAAATATAGCTGGCGCTCATACGCGTTCTACTTTTTTTTTCAATTTTCTAAATCATTTCATGAATCGTTTCAGAGTTACATTATCATATCCGTACATGTGATACCCTATTGAAATGTATATTGTATGTAAATGTATGTGCTATGGTATGTACATTACATATTTGATATTTTTTCGAACCTTCGGAATATATGATATTTGTTTACAAATTACCTAGCCTTGTGATTGGCGATAACACATGTAACTCGTTGATCCAATGCGTTCTATATGTAATAAAAATATAAATGGCGTAAAATGAATATGATATATCAATAGTTAACTACTTGTGTTTGTTGTTTTTTTTTTGGTTTTTTTTTCTACTTTTGGAAATCTTTTTGTAAAATGGTCAAGTACTACATTATCATAACCGTACATGCTATCACTATCGAAAATGTAAAATGTATCGTTTTTTGTTTTAAGCTTTATATAATATATTAGGGTTTTGCAACAACTCACTCAACTTTATGATTCGCCAAATCGTAAGTCGGTGAACCAACGCGTTCTATATATTATTAGTAGATAAGCAAGGCCGGTTCTACACGCAGATTCCGGTTACCGACACTTACCGACCGAGCCGACCAGTCCGCCTATATATTCTCCCCAGACTCAAACCCTTTTCCGCTCCGCGCAGCCCAGACTCAAACCCTTTTCCGCGATGACGTCACAGTCTGACGTACCGAAGGTCAATTACCGACAGTTGTATCGATCGAGGGTCAAAATCGTGCTGTTTTACCTACAATCTTACCGACAGTTGTATCGATCAAGGGTCAAAATCGTGCTGTTTTACCGACAATCTTACCGACCGAAGATCTGTAGTGCTCGCCTGTCCCACGATAGGACTGCTGATGTGTAACATGAACCACTCCGAATTCCTTTCCCACGGTAGGACCGCTGACGTGTAACGTCAACCACCTCACATTCCTTTCCCACGTTATCAACCACGTGACATTCCAAAATTAATGGTTCCGAGAATTGTTTGTCTCAACGTCGCACCGAAATCCTTTGACCGCATACCGCTCGCCGTCGAAAGTTGTCGAACGCATTGTTTTGTCTAACCACCTTATCAACCACGTGACATTCCAAAATTAATGGTTCCGAGAGTTTGCTGATGTGTAACATGAACCACTCCGAATTCCTTTCCCACGGTAGGACTGCTGACGTGTAACGTCAACCACCTCACATTCCTTTCCCACGTTATCAACCACGTGACATTCCAAAATTAATGGTTCCGAGAATTGTTTGTCTCAACGTCGCACCGAAATCCTTTGACCGCATACCGCTCGCCGTCGAAAGTTGTCGAACGCATTGTTTTGTCTAACCACCTTATTAACCACGTGACATTCCAAAATTAATGGTTCCGAGAGTTTGCTGATGTGTAACATGAACCACTCCGAATTCCTTTCCCACGGTAGGACTGCTGACGTGTAACGTCAACCACCTCACATTCCTTTCCCACCTTATCAACCACATGACATTCCAAAATTAATGGTTCCGAGAATTAGTCGCGGTACAGAGCCTGCGGTGTCAGGTTACTATCGCTCTTGGAATGTCAAAAGGTGCGCGCGCATCCGTACAGCTGCCCTATAAAAAGACGTCTATCGTGATCGTCACTCTGTTCTCATCGTATTCTCATTGTGAACTGTTCTCACTCGTGAAATAACCTCGAAACGCGATGGATCTAGCAAAAGTTAACCACGTTAGCCGCCTGGAGAATCTGCCAACCAAGAAGATGTCGGAACTCGAAATTGGGGGAGTGTATGACGTCAACGGGTTACGACTGGTCAAAACAAAATTCGGGGTACGTGTTCTGGCGACAATCGATGGAGAATACAACGTCTTCTTACCACCGAGAATCTCAAGAGTTCTACAAGAAGATTCCAGTCAGCTGACTGAAATGTGTAGCATGGCCGGGGAAAATCGTCTGCAAATGAAATACCTTGGTGGAGAATTCAACAAGTTCGAATTTTCATGCAGTTATGCGCCTTAAATGAACTATGCGATCCCCCTCTACTTCCACAAAATTCATCCACGGTTCAAACAATGTTCTGTGTGTAAGTCTTACGTATAATAAACAAAAAAGATTGAAATTATGAATATTTTTTCATTTATCCATCCTGTATACCTTTAATCCTACGTACGTTTTGTATCTAGAATTAAGTCTCAAAATCTAAGAAAATGTCCGAACACCACTAAGCAACGACGGAGGGTTTCGAGCTGCAACTCTACGATGAGTATTTGGACGGGTTCAGACCGGAGTGCAAGGTCGGCCGATAGCCGCGGTACAGAGCCTGCGGTGTTGGGTTACTATCGCTCTAGGAATGCAAAACTCGGTTTGAGTACAAGTAGTACAGCAAGGCGGGTTCTACACGCAGATTCCGGTTACCGACACTTACCGACCGAGCCGACCAGTCCGCCTATACATTCTCCCCAGACTCAAACCCTTTTCCACTCCGCGCAGCCCAGACTCAAACCCTTTTCCGCGATGGCGTCACAGTCTGACGTACCGAAGGTCAATTACCGACAGTTGTATCGATCGAGGGTCAAAATCGTGCTGTTTTACCTACAATCTTACCGACAGTTGTATCGATCGAGGGTCAAAATCGTGCTGTTTTACCAACAATCTTACCGACCGAAGGTCTGTAGTGCTCGCCTGTCCCACGATAGGACTGCTGATGTGTAACATGAACCACCTCACATTCCTTTCCCACGTTATCAACCACGTGACATTCCAAAATTAATGGTTCCGAGAATCGTGTTTCACTTATTCGGTTCGATATCCAAGGTCGACCGATAGTCGCGGTACAGAGCCTGCGGTGTCGGGTTACTATCGCTCTTGGAATGTCAAAAGGTGCGCGCGCATCCGTACAGCTGCCCTATAAAAAGGACGCTCATCACAGCAAACGATCATTACGTCACAACCTGTCAAGCATACGTGAGAGCTCAAGATGGAATCCGCGAAGTGTTTGAGATTGATCGATATTATGGAATCGGCGTTCAAGATTTTATCGGAAAAATCGTCGCCGACAGAAATTGCAAAATGGATTCGACTCGGAACCCAAAATATCAGGCTTTTGAATAGAATCTTACGCAACAACGCCTCAACGATCGGGGAGAAGACAAGAATTTTGACTACAATTGGAATTCTGAAATCGTTGACAGTCAAATTTCAACAATTGCAGAAAGTGGGTGACGGATTACGAAGCCGACGAAGAAGCGATCGAGTACGGTGGGAAGATTTGGAATCAGCTTTCGAGAGTAGAATTCGAACTGGATCCATCGTCAATTTGAAGCATAAAGATGTGGAGAGATTTCTAGAAGACGCAAAGGTACTAGCTGTGGCGAGACTGAAAAACGCTCTGAAGAAAGACGGGAGCTTGAAAGCCAACGTTATCCTGGCTTGTAAATTTGAACTCAGAAAAGTTGATCGCACGGTGGAAGAGATCAAATTTTTTAATACGAGAAATGAAATCATCCTCCAGACAACGGATATCAGCGAATGGTTCATCGAAAACGCGACGGAGCGTTTGTTGAAAAAGGTGGAAGATTTCCAGGAAAAGGATTCGGGCTGGTCGCTGACCGAAATAATCAATTTGACTGTGAATATCAACAAGTACGTGCCACTACGAGGCGGTGTCTTCACATACACACCACTACCCAAAGATATTCAAGATAAGAAGGCTGTCGTCAACATCCGTAACAGCGACTCGTATTGCTTCCTCTGGTCGGTCACCGCAGCTCTGTTCCCAGCCGACAACAATCCCAGCAAAATTACTTCGTATCCACATTTCAGCTCAGTGCTACGGTATGATGGTATAACGTTTCCTATGTCTCTAGACAAAAACACCATTTCAAAATTTGAGAAGCTTAACGGTCTTTCAATTAACGTTTATGGTATAGACCAAGGTGACCGACCAGAGGAAGCAATACGAGTCGCTGTTACGGATGTTGACGACAGCCTTCTTATCTTGAATATCTTTGGGTAGTGGTGTGTATGTGAAGACACCGCCTCGTAGTGGCACGTACTTGTTGATATTCACAGTCAAATTGATTATTTCGGTCAGCGACCAGCCCGAATCCTTTTCCTGGAAATCTTCCACCTTTTTCAACAAACGCTCCGTCGCGTTTTCGATGAACCATTCGCTGATATCCGTTGTCTGGAGGATGATTTCATTTCTCGTATTAAAAAATTTGATCTCTTCCACCGTGCGATCAACTTTTCTGAGTTCAAATTTACAAGCCAGGATAACGTTGGCTTTCAAGCTCCCGTCTTTCTTCAGAGCGTTTTTCAGTCTCGCCACAGCTAGTACCTTTGCGTCTTCTAGAAATCTCTCCACATCTTTATGCTTCAAATTGACGATGGATCCAGTTCGAATTCTACTCTCAAAAGCTGATTCCAAATCTTCCCACCGTACTCGATCGCTTCTTCGTCGGCTTCGTAATCCGTCACCCACTTTCTGCAATTGTTGAAATTTGACTGTCAACGATTTCAGAATTCCAATTGTAGTCAAAATTCTTGTCTTCTCCCCGATCGTTGAGGCGTTGTTGCGTAAGATTCTATTCAAAAGCCTGATATTTTGGGTTCCGAGTCGAATCCATTTTGCAATTTCTGTCGGCGACGATTTTTCCGATAAAATCTTGAACGCCGATTCCATAATATCGATCAATCTCAAACACTTCGCGGATTCCATCTTGAGCTCTCACGTATGCTTGACAGGTTGTGACGTAATGATCGTTTGCTGTGATGAGCGTCCTTTTTATAGGGCAGCTGTACGGATGCGCGCGCACCTTTTGACATTCCAAGAGCGATAGTAACCCGACACCGCAGGCTCTGTACCGCGACTATCGGTCGACCTTGGATATCGAACCGAATAAGTGAAACACGATTCTCGGAACCATTAATTTTGGAATGTCACGTGGTTGATAACGTGGGAAAGGAATGTGAGGTGGTTCATGTTACACATCAGCAAATTCTCGGAACCATTAATTTTGGAATGTCATGTGGTTGATAAGGTGGTTAGACAAAACAATGCGTTCGACAAGTTTCGACGGCGAGCGGTATGCGGTCAAAGGATTTCGCTGCGACGTTGAGACGAACAATTCTCGGAACCATTAATTTTGGAATGTCACGTGGTTGATAAGGTGGGAAAGGAATGTGAGGTGGTTGACGTTACACGTCAGCAGTCCTACCGTGGGAAAGGAATTCGGAGTGGTTCATGTTACACATCAGCAGTCCTATCGTGGGACAGGCGAGCACTACAGACCTTCGGTCGGTAAGATTGTTGGTAAAACAGCACGATTTTGACCCTCGATCGATACAACTGTCGGTAAGATTGTAGGTAAAACAGCACGATTTTGACCCTCGATCGATACAACTGTCGGTAATTGACCTTCGGTACGTCAGACTGTGACGTCATCGCGGAAAAGGGTTTGAGTCTGGGCTGCGCGGAGCGGAAAAGGGTTTGAGTCTGGGGAGAATGTATAGGCGGACTGGTCGGCTCGGTCGGTAAGTGTCGGTAACCGGAATCTGCGTGTAGAACCGGCCTTGCTGTACTACTAGTACAGCTCGGTCAAGGATGGAGAGCAAGGTCGAATCTTACATAAGCTTCTGAAAAAAATTCTCTCTCTTAAGAGCTAAGGTGAAGGTATAAAATTATTTCATGAATATTCTTTAAAAGTTTTATTGAGTACAATTTTTAGAGTACGGTTGACAATTACTTCACAAAAAATAGTAAAATAATTCTATTCAACAGTGTCATGACCAGGGTGATATATACGCCAGGAATGCGGGACCGTTCTTGTAGACGCTTCTGCGCAGTAACACAAATCGTACAGCCTCGCCATCCGGACAGTACGATGATTTTGTAGCCAATTCTGGAGTATGCAAACGTTTCGTGCTGCACAGATTGCGTTGGGTATGGTGTGAAGGTCGCATCTCAGAGCTGAAGTTTTTTGCAGGGTTTCAAGCGACGGGCAGTCAAAGTCCAACATATCGATGATTTCAACTTTCGGAACGATTTTGAGCAACCAATCTCGTTTTTCTTCTCCTTTTACGTACACGGTTTGAGCTTTGCACAGCCTGTCTTGAATGGTCCGCTCAACTTCCTCAAAAGGTACGGTTCCACAGCTCCAACGTAAGCCGTGAAAATCGCGTTCTAACCAAGAATTTTGGCTTTTATATTTGACGTCCAGTAAATTCCATTTGTAAGGTGGTTTGAAGAAAAACACTGAAGGAGATGCTTCCGAGCAGATTGAAATTACAGCCAATTCTTTTAACGTGAAGGTGTTGTTGAGAGGTCTACGAAAGTCTTGTATGTCAACGATGAGCTCCATCTTTGAACTGTGCGAGATGGTGGAAACGGGTCAGCTTTTATACCAACTTTTTCACCCCACCACTGAGCGGGTTGTATTCGACAATACGATCGTGAACGATCAAGCAGTACGCCGATGTTTCAGCGGGAAAGTTGGCTTTAGCTTCAAATTCAAGACGGATGTCGACGGGTCCGTACTTCAAAGATTCGTTTTGTTTCGAACAGTCGATAACGAACAAGGGGACGTCTCGAAGGAATTCACTCTTTGTCAGCAACGGCTCGGGGTTCTTGTCGTAGTAGGTAGCTTGGAAGTTTGCGTACATCTCGTACAGGAGCGCGTAGAGATTACGACTCATGTTGAGGTTCAGGTTACCGTGTGGATAAGATTGAGAGTTTAAGAATAGCTTGACGTTCGTGATATCGCAATGATCGAAATGACTTGCGTTCTTGCCGGTCTTGTTCTTTCTACTTGTTTGGAAACTCAAAATGACGTACCGAGGTTTTTCAAGCTGAGTGGAAGTTTTCACAGTCCAAACGTGTTTCGATGTCGTGGGAAGTAAGGGATATTCGTACAATTCCCAACTGCGGAAGCTCATCGAAACAGGCGGATCTCTCTGAATGAAATTTAGTAGGTCAACTTTTTTCTGATCCGCGAGTTTCAAATACGGTATTAGCCATTCCACTGCATTGATCGTGATTTTGAATACCTCCTCCTGAGTCTGCATGATTGCGTTGACGTCAGTTTTTGATCTCGTCAGAATTAACTCATGTTTAGCGTTGACAACGATCTTGCGGTAGTCTTCGGCGAAACCCAATATCATGCTGAGCGGTATCAGTACGTCAAAGTTACCATCGGCATCGGTTAATTTTTTCTTCTCTTCTACATCGAGCCATCCAGCGTTCTCCATCAGCCAAGTCTGACCAGGGTGCAGGGAAGCGTAACCCTTCATGAGACTTGTCAAGCCAACGTTCTTGCTTCTATCAACCTCAACTGCGTTAATTTCGTAGCGAATTTCTTCAAACAGATGACAGATGGCGTTGTTTACGAGCTGTGTGTTCACAGTGACTGTACCATCAGGTTTGAGGAGTCGTCCGTGGATATGTACCAAACTTTTGCTGGGTAATATGCATAAATCCTGATGCTGAACGGTGATTCGAATTTCATCGCTGTTGTTGAAAGTTGACGAGGCGTAAGGTTTGTGAGCGTGAATCTCGTAATGCGCAACGGATTCGTCAAAGACGACTGGTGTTTGAATGCTCAAGATTTCCTCCTCCATGGCACGTAGCAGATGATAAAAAAGCAAAATCGGATTTTTATTTGTCGGAAATTCCTCTTCCAAAAGGTGTCAATTTCAGACCCAGAGCTATCAGGAACTCCACGTTTCGAGGTGTTAGCGGTTCGGGAATCGAACGACGACTGACTTGATCGGGGCATATCGACTTACTGATATACCTTCTCTTTGACAGTCTGTTATATACGATTCCCATCGTTTATTGCGATTTGATGTGTAGTCTCACAGTGATAACTTCTCCACGAAAATTAACCAGGTCTCCGTCTTGATCCACTAACCGGAGCTGAACGTGATCTATGGTCTTGACGGTGATCGGAAGGTAAATGACGTGCGACGGTACTTCCACGATCTTATATCCTGGTGGGACGGTCGGGAAAAACTCGTGAATAGTGTGTACTTTGTGTCCATTGACGTAGGCGCCCGTTGTAATGCTACACTTGACTCGCAACGCGTTGACCTTGAGTATAGTTACAGGCACGTCCGATTCGTGAGTTTTGTCAACCTCCAGTACACGTGGTGTAAATCCCAAAAGTTGAGCAATGAAATCATTCGGCTCAAAGTTAATCGTGTGGTTGCATGTGATTTCGCTGCGTAATGTATTATTGTTGGGTTTGATGGCGAGCCTGATATCTGTATTTCTTAGCACGTTTTGAAGATACTTCTCTATGTCCTCGATCTCGTAGCTGCCGGTAGGTATGGTGATCACTTTGTCAGCTACGTAAATTTTATTGTGACCGACATCAACGTTGGGAATCGAATTAAAGGTTAACAGCTCTACCAAGCCAAGAGCATAACTTTTATCACGAGCAAGTTCGATCGGTGGGAAATATTGTGCCTCGAGTATCGAAGACGTTCCCGAAATCGTTAACGTTAACGAATCATCCATGACTGCGAGTGGTAGACTGACTTTGACGGATCACGCACCATGTTTATATAGCTCGCCACTTAGAAATTTCAGACACAAGTGTCCGCATTCAAATGTATCGTAATCCTGGTACCTCTCATTATTGTATTTGACGCCAGCAACGCCGAGGTATTTTATGAGGTCCGAGGGTGGTTGAAGGTTGCCGAAACTGTCAAAGTAATCGATATTATTGTCGCGTTTCTTGTACGCAACCCAGTGTGTTCCCGGACCGTCTTTGTCGTCAAGGTTGATTATAGCTGACTCGTTTTTTCGTGGACCGTTTTCGGGCATTTCGTTGCGCATGAAAACACCGCGGAAATGCGGAACCCTCAAGATTTTTGCATATTTCAACAAGTCCCAATCAGTCAACGCTCGACGTGGTAGCATCGCATCTAGTTTTTTGAAAGATGGAGACCAAGACCTGTTTTGTACGGTTTCATGTGAAGCCCTTTGCCCAACGCGATAGCTTCCATAGTTTTGTTGTGTCGTTTGCTTTCCTCCAATTCTCGTTTAGCCGCGCTCGCATCGTTCACAGCTTTTGCTATACCTGCCGCACCACCGGCTAACGCACCCGTAGCGCTGAGACCGGCAAAAATAGGAATCAGAAACGGTAGAAAACCACCGACTTTCGAAGGTACCGGTAGGACGCGAGGTGTTCGCACTTTACATTTACCACCCGCTTTTTTAACGGCGTTCTCAGCTCCCTTCAGCGCAGATTCGATAGCTACTTTTGCATCGTTGCTTGGAACCATAGAACGTTTTGCAGCATTTACAATTTTTCTCAAGGTCACATTTTTTGACTTTCGCATTCCCATTCCGAGTTTTGATTTTACTTTCATTGTATTAGCTACTGCCCAAGCGGCTGCCTTCTCACCCAAATTTGCGTCCTTTGCGAGAACCCGTTTCCAAGCTTTCTCAGCCAACACCCTATCAGCCTCGTTTCTAACCTCAAGGTTCTCACGACTTTTCGAATACGCTATATCGTGTTCCTTACACGCTGCATCGAGAGGGTTGATACCGGAATCGCCTCTCGCGAGTCTTTTCGTCAACTTCGTACCGGGACCGCAGTATTGGTAACCGGGAACATGCAACTCGATCGGGAGTTTGTTGATGATTCTATTCACCAGACCCTTGCCACGATGTTGCCGCCTGCTGCTGCTTCGTTTACCTCTGTACGCGATCATGTTCGTGCGTTGACTGAAGAAAAGTGCTTCAAAACGGGGTATTTATAGCAAATCCGATCAGTCATGTCCGAGATGCGATTTGAGAAACAACCTACCAAGCTTCCCGTGATGAATTTTGACAAACTTTCGGAGCAAAATGTCGAAAAGCACAAACGGCACGGTGAATTACTCCCGAACAGTGTACGTGCGATATTCTGTGGACCGTCGAATTGTGGTAGAACTAATGCGTTGCTCACACTTATAACCCATCCCAACGGACTCAGATTTGAAAATATCTACATCTACTCGAAATCTCTCAACCAACCTAAATACCGATTGTTGAAGCAATTGCTGGACCATGTTGAGAGTACGGAGTATTTTGCGTTTACCGAGCGTGAGCAAGTGATTCCACCGGAAGAAGCACGGCCCAACTCAATAATCATATTTGACGATGTAGCGTGCGAGAAGCAGGACAATATTAGAGCCTACTTTTGCATGGGTAGACATCACGACGTTGACTGTTTCTATCTCTGTCAGACGTACGCGCGTATTCCCAAACATCTCGTGCGCGACAACGTAAACTTACTCGTGTTATTCAAACAAGACGATATGAACCTGAGACACGTATACAACGATCATGTGAACACCGATATGTCTTACACAGAGTTTAAAAGTGTGTGCTCTGCATGCTGGAACGGTGAGAAGTACGGGTTTCTGGTGATCGACAAAGACAGTGAGCTCAACGAAGGACGATACAGGAGGGGATTCGATTCTTTTGTTAGCCTGGAAAAGGAATAAAATTTACCGTTTTCGAGCGAGAGACGTAGTAGCGCTGCAGACTTAGTTGCGTCAACATGCAGAGCTCTGAAATTTCCAAGCAAAAAGATGTCCTACATCAGATCGCTCAAGCAAGTGCTGCGATCCGTCGAAAACACAGATTGCTCAAGTCGGGCAGGGAATCTACGACTTAGAAATTGAGTGACGTTTTCAAACCAGTAGTGACTCCGTTGCAAGAACTGGTGAATGTTACAAAAGACACCAAACCTGTCAAACAAGAGGTGGAAGAAATTAAAGAAGAAATAAAGGAGATGAAAAATGAAACGAAAAATGAAACTGTCTCGGAAATGGACGATTCCTTTGCTTCGGCGGGGGATGAAACAGTCGTAGAAACACCGGTCGAGGACGAGTATTTTGCACTGATGAGAGATGCGAAGACAAAAGGCGAATTGGACAACGTGTACGGTGTACGCAACCTCTCAAACGGACTGATGATCGGTGATTCGTTGATATCTTTTGAGAGTGACTACGTTCGTATTGGCGACACGCGTTACCCGAAAACGAAGGGTTTGCTGGAACTTTTGTTCAAAAAGAAGCCCGACGGTTCTTCTGTGAGCGCCGGAGATCGGGAAAATTTTAAAAACATAATCCTCGCAACGAACGCGCATAAAAAGTATTACTCATCCGACGGGGCTGTTCGAAACGATAACAGTTACAAATTTAGAAATGTCATTGCCGAATTAATGGATTATTCTCCGTCACCTCGTCGAAAGGGTAAAGGTCTACTTCCGCAAGCTATGATCACTCGACAAGGTGTTGAAACGGAATACGTCTTCTGGGATGATCCAAACGAGTTGGTGGAGCGTCTTCGTTTACTCCTGGCATCTCAGGCAGCGGGAAATCTGAGTCACAATAACGAAATAATCTCCATTATCGAAGAGCTACGCGAAGCAGGAATCATTTATTAAGCAGCTTCCGTCATTTTTGCATTCATTACCGAGATGAGCGTCGACGTGTTTGGACGTCAGCTGAATAAAAACACGACCGCGAGCACTCGCGGTCCTCCGGGTGTCGGGTTTCAAATAACAGCGGACGGGCATTACGATATACGGAACAAGAGACTGTGCAACGTCGCGGATCCCGCAGAGCCGAACAATGCTGTAACTTTAAAAACTTTGAGACGAAAATTCAGCGTGCTGCAAAAACGAATCGACAACCTCGATCAAATGATCAAAGCTTTGGAGATCACCACGGAGAAAGCCTTGGATACCTTCTACACAGACTTTAAAACAGGCAGAGACTTGTCGATTCGAAACGCGGAAATCATTTCCAAATTGGACACCAGACTGATAGCGTTGGAATATGAACGAGGAAAAGCAAGCACTGGTGACGGAACTGCATAAGCCTGCACGCCGGAATTACCCGCGTCGACGTGTAGACGTGCGCGGCATCGACGAGACCTGGCAGGCGGATCTTGTTGATATGACGTCGTACGCTGGGCAAAACAAAGGCTACAAGTACATGCTCACAGTCATTGATATCTTTTCAAAGTATGCGTGGGCTGTACCGATAAAGAGCAAGTCTGGAGATGATGTTACGAAGGCAATGGAATCTGTGCTTGTCCAAGGACGGGTACCGAAAAATTTACACGTCGACAGAGGAACGGAATTTTACAACTCGAAATTCGAATCGCTTATGACACGTTACGGAATCAAACTTTACTCCACGTACAGTAATTTGAAGGCTTCGATCTGTGAACGTTTCAATCGCACGCTGAAAGGTAAAATGTGGACACGGTTCAGCATGCAAGGAAGCTACAAGTGGTTCGATATCTTATCCGATTTGGTTTCGGCTTACAACAACGTCAAACACCGAACCATAAGAATGAAACCGTCGGATGTCACCGTTGCAAACGAGAGGCTGTTGTTACGTCAGGCGTACGGAGGGCTTCGAGCGATACCTACCGTATCGGCAAAGTTCAAATCCGGCGACAAAGTTCGAATCAGCAAATTCAAAAATGTCTTCGAGAAAGGTTACACTCCCAATTGGACGACCGAAATATTCACGATAAGTCGAGTGGAAAATACTCATCCTGTGACGTACAAGCTCAAAGACTACCGAGATCAACCCATCGCTGGTGGTTTCCACGAACAAGAGCTCCTCAAGGTTAAGCATCCGGATATCTATCTGGTGGAGAAGGTGCTCAAGAAGCGTGGAAGAAAAATATACGTTAAATGGTTAGGTTTTGACAATACACACAACAGTTGGATAAACGAATCGGACATGTAACATTTTAATAAATGAATTTTTTTTGTAAAAACGTATGTCCCTCTTTATTTTATATCCGATACACAACAAGTATGCGTCTTTTTAGACAATCGACAGACATGGTACAGTTATAAATTACAAAGCTTAGGCTTGTAGCCCCACGGAAGCGTGTCGGTTGTATTTTGAAACACGATCCGCTTGTCGTCATTCCAGCTCAGTGCTACTTTCTGCTGTTCTACGGTGTATACCTCGTGCTTTCGACTCATGATCAAATGCTGATTTGAGGATAGATTTTCACGTTTCAACGCACAGTCCAAATAATCGTTAAAGGTTATTTTTCTTAACGCTGATCCTCTGACACCTTTGGCACGTTTAGTGTCTGTCTCATCTCCCATGACTCGGAATGCGTACAGTTTAGCTCGTAACCCTACAAATTCGAGCATGATTTTGCCGTTGTTCTCGTCTTTCATCAAACCGAGAACTTTTTTGTTCGCTAGAGGCATTCCATAAGCGTTGTCAAGAGGATAATCCGACGTGTCAAATTTATGCAAGTCCTCCTTCATATGTTCGTATATGTCGGGGACGGTAAAATTGTAAATCAAACTGTCTGTATCTGTGTACATTAATTTTGCTAAGTTGCCGAATTTCTGTTTAATATAATTATAATGGAAATCATAGATGTATGTTTTAGCCAGATCCATGATGGAGAAACCTGCATACAATGGTTTATTCAATATAACTTTCGTCTTATTCATTTCGACGATAACCATCTCTTTGTCGAACACGGTGCAGCTGTGAAAATTGGGTTTGGCTATGGTAGCTCTCGCACCGTACCGTCCATCCCATTCGGTGATCAATCGAACATCTCTGTACTTTCGCACGTTTTCCATAGTTTTGCCAAAAACTGCGTTGTTCATTAGCTTGTAAAAATTTTTCTCAAATTCGTTGTCAGATTTTTTTCGCAAATCGGTATTTAAATCTATATATTTTTTCAGCCACGGAGTTTGCTTGAATTTGAGAACTCTATGAATTTTGAGTAATTTTAAACCTAATTGTAAACATTGTTTCAAAACGCGGTAGTGAACAACGTAGTTTTTCTTGGAAAATAGCGTGGGCGTCAATTTTGGCTGTTTATTGGTCGAAATCGGAGGTACATAGTGCTCCGGACACAATGGTAAATCCTTATGAGTTTCATGCAGTTCCGCAGGATATTCCAAATCTACCTCCAGCACGTAACCAAACTCTGCATCGTCCGAGATGGTAAGAACGTCGCATTGTCTGAAGTCTGATACCCATTCGAAGGAACTGTATGGCAGAGCAAAGCTCATAGCTGCACCGTACAAATTATTAACGTCAAAGTACATGAGATAAGATTCTTCGATCTCAGGATCGAATTTCTCTCCCATGTACCTGTTGTTGGCCTTTGCATATCTGTTCGAACACTGTGATACACCACCACGAATACCTTTTTCGATAAACATAACCATGTCTATGTCGGTGAGAAGCTCGAGTTCGATGCCTGTACATTTTAACATTGCATCAAACGACAGACCGGGCGCTGTGTAGTAATGTAACGGGTCCAGTTTGTACGTCGTCCAACAGCTCTGTCGAAAATTTTGAAAAACGTCAGCCAGTAAAAACACGTCCGTCTGTAAATACAAGTCCGAATACTCTCCCAAAGTTTGGACGTTAAAAGTTTTCCATACGTCGCACGCATGCGCGTAATCGTCGTCTGATATATTCCGGTCGTTCAATTTTGAATAAAACTGTTCTTTGGCTGGTAAATGTTTCTCCTCGAGCTTCTCCCAACTGTCTATGTATTCGTACGGGAAGACACCTTTCCTAGTCAATAACCGAAATTTGTTCAAGCTACTGCAGAATTTACGTGTTATTGTTTTTCGGCAATCGTCCAGATACGATGATAATTTATCGAGGCTGCTAGGCATGAAACGGTACGAATCTATGAAACGGAACGTTACGTCCGTTCCCTTAACGAATTTAGTGAAGGAAATGTACTTTTCTTTGTTGACAGGTAATAGTTTAACAGTACCTTCGAATGACGTACCCAGGGCTTTGATCAGAAAATGCGAATCGTAACCCGAAAGATTGTGGAATATCACTGGGATGGTGTGCGAATTTTGGTAATTTAGATTACAGCTGCGGTGAGCAGCACCACGGTACTTTCCTGTGAAATGACAGTGATCCCGATGTTTCACGTCGGTGAGCGTAAACGGTTTTTCACAAATATGACAGACCGCCGACAAATCAAATTCGTTGATCTGATTGAAATTTAGTGGCTCCATCGGTACAACAGTCTTGTAGTATCCCTCTAACGAAAGTGCCAATTCCTTTAACTCGTTCACAAACCATTGGATGCAAGTTTCTCCACGATTAATTTTGAATTTTGAAAGCGAATCGTCAAACGCGCAATGCAGATAGTAAGCTATACTATACGGAAGATGCTTCTGATAAATTATTCTATTTTCCCCAGAACTTTCATGTGTGGGTTGCAGTAAACATTCGAGATCCGCGTAAATGCAGAATGGAACGGTTTCTTTGTGCTTGAAATTTTTGAATTTCAGTATTTTTTCCTCATCTGTAGGTAGAATAACTTTGGTTTTGTTTAAATTCATGCAATCAGCTCGGTGCTTCAACAAACATCTTTCGAAATTGAAATGAGACAGACACCTATCGCACAACCACGTCTGATGTGCGCGTTTGGAAATTTGAGAACTTGTCAATCGAGACAGATTTCGAATACAAGTGAAATGAAAGATTCTATTTTTTTCATAATTTACCATTTCATCATCATCGTCATCGTCAGTGGTTTCAGTTTCTATCGCCAAAAGATGAATTACAGGTTTATCAGACTCGTTCTGACTCAGGTGAATCGGTGCTATTTCACTTTTTTTCCGATCACCTTGGTCTATACCATAAACGTTAATTGAAAGTTTGTTGAGTTTCTCAAATTTTGAAATGGTGTTTTTGTCTAGAGACATAGGAAACGTTATACCATCATACCGTAGCACTGAGCTGAAATGTGGGTACGAGCTGGTCGCGTTAGGATGGTTGTTGTCGGCTGGGAACAGAGCTGCGGTGACCGACCAGAGGAAGCAATACGAGTCGTTGTTTCTGATGTTTACTACAGCCTTCTTATCACTGATATGCTTAGGTAACGGGGTGTATGTGAAGACACCGCCTCGTAGTGGCACGTACTTGTTGATATTCACAGTCAAATTGATTATTTCGGTCAGCGACCAGCCTGAATCCTTTTCCTGGAAATCTTCCACCTTTTTCAACAAACGCTCCGTCGCGTTTTCGATGAACCATTCGCTGATATCCGTTGTCTGGAGGATGATTTCATTTCTCGTGTTAAAAAATTTGATCTCTTCCACCGTGCGATCAACTTTTCTGAGTTCAAATTTACAAGCCAGGATAACGTTGGCTTTCAAGCTCCCGTCTTTCTTCAGAGCGTTTTTCAGTCTCGTCACAGCTAGTACCTTTGCGTCTTCTAGAAATCTCTCCACATCTTTATGCTTCAAATTGACGATGGATCCAGTTCGAATTCTCCTCTCGAAAGCTGATTCCAAATCTTCCCACCGTACTCGATCGCTTCTTCGTCGGCTTCGTAATCCGTCACCCACTTTCTGCAATTGTTGAAATTTGACTGTCAACGATTTCAGAATTCCAATTGTATTCAAAATTCTTGTCTTCTCCCCGATCGTTGAGGCGTTGTTGCGTAAGATTCTATTCAAAAGCCTGATATTTTGGGTTCCGAGTCGAATCCATTTTGCAATTTCTGTCGGCGACGATTTTTCCGATAAAATCTTGAACGCCGATTCCATAATATCGATCAATCTCAAACACTTCGCGGATTCCATCTTGAGCTCTCACGTATGCTTGACAGGTTGTGACGTAATGATCGTTTGCTGTGATGAGCGTCCTTTTTATAGGGCAGCTGTACGGATGCGCGCGCACCTTTTGACATTCCAAGAGCGATAGTAACCCGACACCGCAGGCTCTGTACCGCGACTATCGGTCGACCTTGGATATCGAACCGAATAAGTGAAACACGATTCTCGGAACCATTAATTTTGGAATGTCACGTGGTTGATAACGTGGGAAAGGAATGTGAGGTGGTTCATGTTACACATCAGCAAATTCTCGGAACCATTAATTTTGGAATGTCATGTGGTTGATAAGGTGGTTAGACAAAACAATGCGTTCGACAAGTTTCGACGGCGAGCGGTATGCGGTCAAAGGATTTCGCTGCGACGTTGAGACGAACAATTCTCGGAACCATTAATTTTGGAATGTCACGTGGTTGATAAGGTGGGAAAGGAATGTGAGGTGGTTGACGTTACACGTCAGCAGTCCTACCGTGGGAAAGGAATTCGGAGTGGTTCATGTTACACATCAGCAGTCCTATCGTGGGACAGGCGAGCACTACAGACCTTCGGTCGGTAAGATTGTTGGTAAAACAGCACGATTTTGACCCTCGATCGATACAACTGTCGGTAAGATTGTAGGTAAAACAGCACGATTTTGACCCTCGATCGATACAACTGTCGGTAATTGACCTTCGGTACGTCAGACTGTGACGTCATCGCGGAAAAGGGTTTGAGTCTGGGCTGCGCGGAGCGGAAAAGGGTTTGAGTCTGGGGAGAATGTATAGGCGGACTGGTCGGCTCGGTCGGTAAGTGTCGGTAACCGGAATCTGCGTGTAGAACCGGCCTTGCTTATCTACTATTATCAATCTAATCGGTGCAAACATGAATGTGATATATGAATCGTCAACTTCTTGTGTTATATTATTTTTGTTACTTTTGAAAATCTTTTTCTTAAATGTTCAAGTACTTGAAATGTAAAATGCATCTCTTTTTTTGTTTCACAATCTATATATGTTATATAGTATATAGTATTTTATTTTAGTATAGCAGAGAAATATAGTGTGTACATGTGTATATATATGGCAAATGTTGTTCCGAATGACGAAAAAAGAATGCTGTCCAAGTTTAAGCACTCAATATTAATATTTAGAGGTGCATCGTCGCGATTTTGTATTTACCATTTACATAACATGAAATTTTTTTTTTTGAACTTTGGAATCTTATAACTCGTCAAGGCTTTAGTGTACTGATGAGATATAACGTATTTTTGAAGTGAATCAAACGCTCTACAAAAACGTAGTCATTTTATGATGAATCTTCTCTTTCAAAAGTTATTTAAGGTGTCTAAGGTATTTATGATGGTAAATCACTTTTTGAAAGAGTAGATTTATCATAAAATAATAAGGATCTTTCTTTGTAGAGCATTCAATTCCATTCAAAATTCTGTTCTGGACTTATCAGAACGCTAATGCGTTGACAAGTTATAAAATTCTAAGCTTAAAAAAAAAATATTTCCTATGTTATTCAAGTGGGAAATGGAAAATCACAATGATGCACCTTCAAATATTAATATTAAGAGCTCAAACTTTGACAACATTTCTTTTTCGTCATTTCAAACAATCTTTGCTCTTTGAATTAAGAAAAAAAAATACGACTTTCCGATACAGTATAATATATTATAGTATGATATTTTGTACTCTTTTCAGCATTTAAGATATGATGCATTGTTACGAATCACCTAGTCCTGTTATATCTGTAATTCATCGTTTTAAAAGATCAATACATAATACTTACCTTACTCAGATCACCCAAGTTTCGATTATTCTAACCTAATATTTTAAACGTATAGATACGCGGAATTTTTCACCGAATTATACTTCAAATTTTAAATACGTTTTCCCTGCGTCTTATATACGATTATAACTATGTATAAATAACATCATATCTGTATATATTACCAATCTTCTGATGAATGTATGTGAATTCTACAAATATCCGCATCGTATTTAAAACATTCGGGGAAAACGTTGTTATTGCAGCATATTTCGCCGATACTTTTCGATCCATTCAACGGTTCAATCTTGGAGTTTTTCCAACGTGGGGCATCTCCACGACATCTAGTAAACGAATATGTACACGGAATAAATACTCTATGTAAATGTACTCCAATCGTATATTCCTTGAAGTAAATGGTCATAATTTGTACGACCATACACCGCGTATATGTCACGTGTTGATAATACGTTTAGTTTCACGTATGCCGAGGGGAAATTTTTCAGTTTATTCAACGAATTCACCTGTGACATTTTAAACGTATAGATGTGGCAAAATTTCACCGTCGACGCATATGTCAAATTTTAAACGTTTTTCTTTTGCGTCTTACATACGAATACATGGATGTCACGAATATCCGTATATTGTACTCGTTTATTCCCTCGTGGTGAGTATACGCGAATTCAACGATTATTTTACACGTATATAAAACATTCTGGGAAAACGTAAAAATTATCGTCTATCAAGCGGACATTTTTCAGTATCTTCAACGAATTCATCTGTGATATTTTGAACGTATTTCTACGGCGTCTTATATACGAATACATGGATGTCACGAATATCCGTATATTGTACTCGTTTATTCCCTCGTGGTGAGTATATGCGAATTCAACGACTATTTTCCACGTATTTAAAACATTCTGGACATACGTAAAAATTATCGTCTACCAGGCGGACATTTTTCGATTTATTAAACGGTTGGGTCTGATCCGTTGTAAGCGTTTGGTTGTGTGAATTTTTCTACGTTTAATCAACAATCGTGTTCTTATTGGGACGTTATTAAATATTCATACCTCTTTGATATTTAATTGATTTCATCTAACCTTTGTTCTTGTGTTGAAATATAAATAAATTTGGGTTTTTTATGCCTTACGGCTTTTTCCCAACTAAATTCCCTGGTCCAAGTTATTTTCACATAGAATAAGTGTCTTCGTAAGTTTCCTCGTTCATGAATAAACATCGTTAATTAATGAAAGCTCTATTTTTTATAATCAAATACTGTAATGGAATTTCTTATACATATGCGTAATTTTGCATTTCAATCAATTTTGTTTGTTGTATATTCTAATTTTTATGGACTATTTACTTCATCGAGCTTTTTGATTTTTTTGATACATTTTTCTTTTCACACTGTATTTTATAATTTTTTTTGAATTTATTTATAATAGTGCTGGACGACATGCTCCACTACATCACACTGTTGAAACTCTACCACCTGAATACCTTCGGCAGATTGAATCCATGATTTTACACTTATCCTCCTCATCTATCCTCTGTAATTTATCTGAACACCCTTTCCGACCTCTACGAGAATGTTGTCAAAAAATGTTTGAACAGTTAACAGGAGATCCTGTTGATATTTGTAAAGAAAGTAAAAAATTTTATAATATCTGGCAAAAAGAACGAAAGTTTAGAATCACGGGTTCGCGATGTTATGAACTGTACACCTACCGGAAAAATCCAAAACCTAATTGGAAGAATAAATCGCTAAAATATTTTTATCCTAGCACTTTTTCTAATACAGCAATAAATCACGGTTTAGAATGTGAATCAGATGCTCGAATAGCATATGAAAAAAGTACATCAACTAATGTATTTCAATGCGGTCTCGTAATTTCAGAAAATAATCCTTGGCTTGGTTATTCTCCTGACGGAATTATATTTGAAAATGATACACGTATGTTAAATTGCTGGAAATTAAATGCCCATACGAAGGTAAATCTCTAAGTATGGATGATATTATTTCTAATATAAAATACCTCGAATTGGATCCGAAGAATAATAACAATTTGATTTTGAAAAAAAATCATAAATATTATGGCCAGGTTCAATTTGGAATGGGTATTTTAATTGTTAAAAAGACCGATTTTATTCTCTTCTCTTCTCACGATAAAAGTTTGAAAGTTATTACTGTTGATTTTGACGAAAAATTTGTGAAAGACTTGTTTGAAACGTTAAAATTAATGTTTTTCAACCAAATGTTACATCATGCTTGCAAAGATGAGTAACGTAATTAAAAATTTGTACGAAACGAAATACTTCTGTAGAAAGTAACCTTGTTAAGTAAACACTCCAAAAATGTTAAATTGAGTTTAAGTGTAAAAATTAAGATTTTTTATTATAAAAGTTTAAATAAATATTATATTATTAACAGTTATTTTTGTATTTTAATCATTAATCTGCGTTGTTTGACATAAATTTATCATTACTCAAAATTGGAGAACTTAAATTTACAACTGCACCAATAATTGTTAATATTTCTTTGCCCTTGTTAACAAGACCACTTGGCATCCGAGAACCTGAGACTTTAAATACTTTGAGTCTTTGATTGGAACGCTCTATATGAACTCGTGCTCTGGCGATTTTCGCACTTAAGCGCGACTCTTCTTTGGAAAATTGCAGTTTTTCTTTCTTGAATGGAGGTCGTATAAGAGTTATATCTCTATCTTTACACAGCTTATCTACCCTAAACCGTTTGTCGACCATCAGTGCTTTGTTACGTCCAACATAACACTTCTTTCTATTTTTCCTACTCGCTAACTCTCCCACAGTTCTGTCCTGTCCTCTTATCTCTACGTAGTCTCACGCTATTCACTATCACGCTTACTCTTCAAATTCCATTCCCTACTCCTAGCTTTGTCACACCTTTTCTGCAACCGTACGTTTCACGTCTCTAAGCACACTCCTATTCTGACACTCGACAATTCCACATCTCGCCTTCATATATATCTTTTCGCAACACACAACTCATTCCTACCGCTATCTCATGTTCTACGGAATAAACTTATAATCGACATATCAACATACTCCAGTTTATTCAATCCCATCCTGATTTCCGGTTGACCTGTAACGTAAAAGCGAAGCCAACCAGGTTACTCCTTCCGCTCAGGAGTAAACTCTACCCACGGACGTAACATTGGTGGCAGCGGTGGCCTTCGCTTTCCGGAAATCCAGTGATACAATTTTACGTGTGTGCTACGCATGAAGTGCCATCTGATAGACCGGTTCTGAAGTGTGCAAGCTCAGTGATGTTAATAAAAAAGTAATACCACTGTGTGATAGTGTTGAAGACACTCTGAAAGCCATATTCTACGTTAACGCAATCAACGATCTCTGATTCACACGAACGTCACAGACAAATCCGTATCTCCAAATGGATATTGCTGAAAGACTATCTCCTGCTGCTACTACGACGACATCTTCATTCTTCACGACTTCTAGTACGACACAACGCACACCGACGTCATCACCGGCTACAGACACGAAATCGCTGGACCAACATCCTCACGGAAGAATGCAACATTTTATTCCGTTCCTCCTCTTCATCTTCACTTTGTAAGTCGACAAATCCTAGATTAAAATTTACAACATGGCTACCGAAGGCACTTTTCCGCACCTGCCTCTTAAAGATGCATTAGCTCTGATTCCCACGTTCAATGGGACTAATATGCCCGTATCCGAATTCATAACTAAAGTAGAATGCGCAAAACAAGCTGTCTTAGCCAGAGAACTGAATTTATTCTCCACACTCATTCGCACGAAAATCGAAGGCGACGCGAGTAAATATATAGAGTCAGATAATCCGGATTCTCTTCGAGATTTGCTATACTGCCTGAAACAGGCCTACGCGTCTAAACAACACCTCCCAGATATCCAGCTAGACCTCGCACAATCGGCACAGAGGCGAAACGAGAGTGTTCTGGATTACGGTGCTAGAATAAAACATCTGTTAAGACAAGCGTGCGAATCAATAGATGCCTCAGAATCTATCAGTGATGCTCAAGTGCTAAAGAAAAATATCAAAGAGACCGCAAGACTAAGATTTATCAAAGGATTACTAGACGAATTAGAAATAAGAGTAGCTCACGAGAATCCAAAAACCCTACAAATGGCTATAGACACGGCCACCAAGACTGAAAAACTATTATCAGATAGACTTAAACTAGCCTCATACCGTGATACTAACTACGAAACACAAAACCATATAAAATGTAGTATATGTAAATTAACCGATCACATCGACAAATATTGTCCTGAACAACCTTCCCTATTAGTAGTGTGTAGATACTGCAAGAAGGCAGGTCATAGTATAGAGGAGTGCAGAACGAGACAGCGCAACAACACAACTTGCACGCAGTGTGGTCGCAAAGGCCACTCAAACGATAAGTGCCGCTCAAATCGGTCCCAATATCCCCAGAATCCAAAATTCCAACAAGATTCAAGAGTTTTCCAAAATAACACTAATCGTCAACAACAGAACAATCCCAATACCCAATATCGAGCAAGAGACCCGACAAACCAACCTTTAGACCAGACGCGAAATGACAGTCAACGCTCACAACAGTATAACACACCAAATCCTTCACGATCGAACTTCAGGGTTAATTACGTAACACAAGACTACTCGAACGAGAATTGCGATACAGGCATCCACCCAGAAGTTTCATACGAAGCAAAGCAACATCGCGAATATTCAGGCAACGCGAACCATTTAAACGAGTCCAGGGACGGCCGCGCGGACGCATCGACCTCCCTCAAACCGGAGCAGCGTCCAAACCAAACGTCAGCTCCGTACAATTAGAATCTGGCCCTCCACAGATTCGAACACAATGCCCGCAGTCTTTGAATGGGTACGTGACACTAATAATAGATACTGGCGCTAATATTAATTTGTTAAAAATCGATAAAATCGACCCAAGAGTCCACGTCACAAAGACGGACATAAGGCAGATTTCAGGGATAACGGAAGAATCCATCAGAACAATAGGAAGTCTCTACATCGAGTTAGCTAATACACGCCACGAATTCCATCTTGTCGATAACTCCTTCCCTATCATCGAAGACGGTATACTGAGTGCAGACTTTTTACGTTCGGAAAAGGCGACTATCTGTTTCAAAAACAACTACCTTATCTCTCGCGAAACCGGCGTTATTCCCTTTAACAATCATAGAACCAACACAAAAACACCACCGCGTATCCTCATAACATCTGTCACACAAACACCGAAGGTTCGAATAACCACCGGTGAACTCACACGACAACCCAGCACATTTATAGTTGACACCGGTGCTGATGTAAACATAATTAAACTCGGAGCAATACATCCGCATGTTCCGTGTAAATTACTCGAAGATCAGATCCACGTTACCAGTGCTATACATGAGCCAATAAAAGTAGTAGGAACAACTAGCATTCGAATCGGTGACAACCTTCATATATTCCATATAGTCGACGATCTGTTTCCGATACAAGAAGACGGAATCTTAGGATCGATATTTTTACGGAACGAAAATGCAACGATATCTTTCGATACAGAAAAAATAATACCGAACAATACTAGCAAACCATTCAAACTCCTAAACGAAGACTACATATTGATACCACCACGAACGGCCCAGGTGATTGCACTAAAAATTTCGAATCCCTCTGTAAAAACGGGATTCATAGAACAGTTGGAAGTAGGCGCTAACATATTCCTGGGACAGGCCCTGGTTACCAACCAACAAGGGTTTGCTTACGTTTATGCAATAAATTCCAACGAATCAGCTGTGGAAATAAGAAGACCAGTCGTAACACTAGAAGAAGTCGATGAACTCGCGAGCACCGCCACGCTCAGTGCAAAAACACACCTAACGCATACAAGTACTGCAAGCAGCGGACAGGTCTTACTAGCACAGGTCTTACACGAAAAACAAAAAAGGATCGAGAATCGCGTTCTTCCCACATCCCCAAATTACGATTCGAGACGCCTTGAGATTTTGAAAGAAAACTTACGATTGGATCATTTGAACGACGAAGAAAAACAATTAATAGTTAATCTTGCTATCGAATTCAACCATTTATTTTTCCTCCCGGGTGACACCCTGGGACATACAAACTTAGTCAGCCATACGATCCCTACTACCAATGACGCACCAATTCATACCAAACAATACAGACACCCAAGAGTACACAAAGACGAAATACAAAAACAAGTGACCAAACTCCTTGATCAGAACATTATCACACATTCTTCATCTCCTTACAATTCTCCGGTCTGGATCATCCCCAAGAAATCAGATGCTAGCGGCGAAAAGAAGTGGCGAATGGTCATTGACTTCCGGAAATTAAATGAAAAAACCATTGGCGACGCTTTCCCGCTACCAAATATCGTTGATATCCTAGATCAGCTAGGTTCCGCAAAATATTTCTCAACGTTCGACCTGGCTTCTGGGTTCCACCAAATTCCAATGGATCCCGATCACAGCGCAAAGACCGCTTTTTCGACTCCTCACGGCCATTTCGAATATACTAGAATGCCATTTGGCTTAAAAAATGCCCCATCCACCTTTCAACGTCTAATGGATCAGGTTCTATCGGGATTACAGGGTACAGATATGTTTGTCTATTTGGATGATATAGTCATTTACTCCCGATCCTTGGAGGAACACGAAACCAAATTTCGGAAACTCATGAAGAGATTGTCTGATGCAGGACTAACCCTGTAGCCGGATAAATGTGAATTTCTGCGTAAAGAAGTAGCATACCTAGGTCACGTCATTACTCAAAATGGATTGAAACCTAATCCGGAGAAGATATCAGTAATAAAAAACTACCCAGTTCCCAAGAATCCTAAACAGATCAAACAATTTTTAGGCTTGATAGGCTACTACCGAAGATTCATTCCTAACCTTTCAAAAATTGCTAGACCTATTAATAATTTGCTAAAGAAGAATAGCCCTTTCCTATGGACAGCAGAACATCAATTTGCGTTCGAAACACTACGCGATAGTCTGTGTCGAGAACCGATACTGCAGTATCCAGACTTCGAAAAACCCTTCGTCCTAACAACCGACGCTTCAAAGTATGCAATAGGAGCAATACTTAGTCAAGACAAAGATGGCGAGGATTTACCAATCGCGTATGCATCTAGGGTGTTACAAAAGGCCGAAATCAATTACTCGGTGTCCGAAAAAGAATTCTTAGCAGTCGTTTACGCCGTCAAACATTTTCGTCCTTATCTTTACGGTAGAACCTTTACTCTGGTAACAGACCACGAACCACTAAAGTGGATCAAAAACGTACGGGACCCGACTTCTCGTTTAATGCACTGGAGACTGAAGTTGGAAGAATATTCGTACGTCACAAAACATAAAAAAGGAATAGCGAACTCCAACGCAGACGCGCTGTCCAGAAATCCACCTGTCGACAATTTCCGAATTCTACCTATTACCTCGAAACGGCCACGACCCGATACAGAATGCTCATCTACTGACGCCCACAAGCGCGCCAAAGTAGCTCACCAACACCCAACGCGTGCTCGCGAACCAGATACGCTGTCTTCGTCTACCAGCACTCACAAACGCACCAAAATAGCTCACCAACACCCAACACGTGCTCGCGAACCGGATACGCTATCTTCATCTACCGGCGCTCACAAGCGAATGAAACATGTAGACCAGCACCCAATACGAGCGCATGAATCTGCACATGAATCCACCAACCCTTCCCCACGAAGACGAAACAAAGCATTACAAGACACTTCGACTTCTACTGGTACCTCTGACTCAAATGCCAGTATGACTGACAATAGCAGCGCAACGGAGGCACCGATCGTAGTCGATAAAACGATCAAGCAAACTACGGAACGAATTCAACCACTCACCTCATCTGAATCAAACCAAAACTCCGGTAAGCCCCAAGGTCGTAGTGTTAAAATACGTGAAGAACAGTCCGACACACTGAATAAGCCGACACCTGAAGCCACTACCAGTAAAGGACGAAATTACGCCCCTCGATTCACGGAATTCGTAACAGATCTTAACCACCTACCATTAACGCATAGTAAATTTATTCAGGAGATACGCGCCAATCTCCTCGACAGACAAGATAACCTAGCCCACTGCATCTTAGCAGACTGCAAGACATCACGAGGAGTCGCGGGACAACTAATCAATAGGAAAATAATCACCCGAGATCAACTACAACAACTAGACCCTGAAGTAACGACCGTATTGACACTGCCACATGGTCACCGCCTCATTTACAATCTAGTAACCAAAAAATACCACTACCAAAAACGAACTGAAGAGACACTGTTCAACACCCTAGTAAATCTAAAGAATTGCTTAGAACAAGACAAAGTCAAATCGCTTTCGATTCCAAGACTAGGCTGCGGCTTAGATAAGTTAGACTGGAACCTTGTTAATCGGATGATCCATTACATATTTAAAGACTCCGACATAACGATCACCATTTGTAATTATCAAAACCCGACTTATGACTCGACATCTTCGGAATCCGAAGCAGACGCATCAACACCCAGAATCCCTGCTCCCCCTTTAACTCGTCGGCCAATGCGTCGGACCGGCACTAGGTCAGCTCCAAGACATGCTCCGGTTTCTACTCCCTCGCGCTACCCAACTGATATCTCGGAGAGTGACTCCGTGACACATGATCCGGAGTCAGCTGTTGAAGACACGGATAGCGATGCCTCCGTTGTACCTACGGCAACGCTACCACCTTTAGGCTCACAACGTCGCGACAATCCCGAAGAGCGAAAACCGGACCGCCCCCATATTGACAATGACAACTTTTGTTGCTTAGATTACTTCATACAAAATCAAAATGACATATTACCAACATCCAACGTAACCGAAACTAATGACGGACTTCTCATGTTGTGCGATAATTACGCTCATTTCGTATCAGCTAATTGTGGTTGGACAGAAGGACTAGAAAAACAGTTGATAGACGGAAATCTAATAAGCATGGAATCTTTTCAAAACCAGAATCCAGAAATATCCGACGTAATTAAAACTCGGTTGAAAAACAACAAATACATATTTACCCTCGTAGTGAAACCACGTCAATCAGACCCGGGCAGACTTGACGACATTTTCTACACGTTAGTTAACTTGAGGATTATCTTGTCCGGACTAGACATTCGGTCCATATCATTCCCCATGTCAGGACCAGTAGTTGATGATATTCTACGATCTATCTTTAAAAAACTCATTTATCACATTTTTGCGGATTCAGACATTCGAGTAACACTTTGTAGAAATACTACAATTATACCAGACGAACGATTACGCGAAGACATGATCAAAGAGTACCACGAGTCACTGATCGGAGGACACCAAGGTGTTACAAAAATTTTCAATAAAATAAGAGAAAAATATTTTTGGCCAAATATGAAAAAGCAAATTCAAAATATCATCAGATCTTGCGGCAGTTGCCAGAGGAAAAAACTAGTCAGGATCAAAACAAAATTACCCATGGCAATCACTGACACGCCCGCAGAAGCCTTTGACAAAGTGGCATTAGATATTGTTGGACCTCTACCCCTTACTAAATCGAACAACAAATATCTCTTGACGATACAATGCAATTTGACAAAATTCCTGGACGCCATCCCTTTACCTGATGCCACCGCCAAAACTATAGGCGCAGCATTCGCAAAAGAATACATTACACGTTACGGTGCTCCTCGAGCAATACTTACAGACCAAGGACAGAATTTTATGAGCACAGTCATCAAACAGCTTTGTAAACTCTTCAAAATTAAACAAATACGAACAACCGCCTATAGACCGCAATCAAACGGCTCATTAGAAAGAAGTCACCTTGTAATTACCGAATACATCAAACATTACACCAACGAAGGTAAAGACTGGGATGAATTCATACGTTTCGCCATTTTCTGCTATAATACAGCAAAACACGACAGTACACATTATTCACCTCACCAGCTGATCTTCGGCTCGGAAGCTAAACTACCGACATATGCGATACTAAGCAACACATCCACGCATACATACGATACATTCCTCCTCGATCTAATAGCGAATCTCACAGACATCCGTAAACGCGCCGCGTTGAACCTGAAACAAGCTAAACAGAAAAGTAAAGAACACTACGATAGAACAATTAACCCACAACGATTTGAAGTAGGACAAACTGTCTACCTATTGAACGAAACAAGGTCAAAATTCCAAGATCATTATAAAGGCCCGTATGTAATCAAACGAATAATAGATGACGTTAACGCCGAAATATACCTCACGCTAAACAAAACTAAAATAGTTCATCTCAATAAACTGAAAATCGCACATACATAGTAAAATCCCACATTAACCCCTTCAATAGCTACTACAGTACAACCGACAATAGCATGCTACCATATTGCCTGCGATCGCGTTACATTACGTCTCATACTCTTGCATATCGCTGCAGGATATCGCAAAACAAGCTACTGATATCAGCACACACCACCGCACACAGCGCTATATGTTGCACATCAAAGACACTCTTACTTACAGCGGTGTTGGTTTGCTATCTCTCGCAACCCTATACTTATTCTACCGTCACTCATGCCTCGGCAAGGTCATTACTCTGTGCACACATTGCAAAACAAAAAAGACGAACCAGACATTTAGAGCCATACAAACAGGGTATGACAATCCAATCGAGCTGAATATTATTCACCCACCTACTTCTTCTATCCTACCCATTCCCAACGAAGTAGAAACCCATCATGCAGTTCCTCACACACCACCTCCGCTTCCTTTAAACCCACCCACCTTACGAAAACCTTATTACAAATAGGCAATTACTATATTGCTATCAAGATCTGCTGTTGCGCTGTCACACAGACATAAATAAAATAAATACCTGTGTACACTACTGCACTAAAATAATTGTAGTGACGATCTTATACCCTTAGTTTAAAATTAGCCCAAAATATATCTACACTCATAACCAATATCATTGTAAAAATAGGTCAAACTCTGTATCTCGATATATCAAGAAAAAAAAATATGGTATTACTTAGTACCCAGCTAATAAAAAAAAAAAAAAAAAAAAATCATTGTTGTTTAGTCTCAAGTACTAACCCGCTTCCATGCGCATTAACCCTAGGCGCCTAGCTTTAAACAACATTATGCAACCATAGTATTATAATTATATGCCTTACGCTCATACGTAATCCAGAATATAAACCATACATTACCTATAATAAGAATAATTGTAAAACTAATTTTAAGCACATACTTTAAAATCATGTTTCACATTTCCACCTTCTTGCTTCCCATATTCGGGACCATACCTACCGCTATGCTCCCTCTGACGGGGGGGGTGTTACGTCCAACATAACACTTCTTTCTATTTTTCCTACTCGCTAACTCTCCCACAGTTCTGTCCTGTCCTCTTATCTCTACGTAGTCTCACGCTATTCACTATCACGCTTACTCTTCAAATTCCATTCCCTACTCCTAGCTTTGTCACACCTTTTCTGCAACCGTACGTTTCACGTCTCTAAGCACACTCCTATTCTGACACTCGACAATTCCACATCTCGCCTTCATATATATCTTTTCGCAACACACAACTCATTCCTACCGCTATCTCATGTTCTACGGAATAAACTTATAATCGACATATCAACATACTCCAGTTTATTCAATCCCATCCTGATTTCCGGTTGACCTGTAACGTAAAAGCGAAGCCAACCAGGTTACTCCTTCCGCTCAGGAGTAAACTTTACCCACGGACGTAACAGCTTCACCTTCTTCTAGTGAATCCAATATTTTAGATTGCTCAAATATAGCATCATCCGAAGATCTCCCTCCATACATGGAACTAATGTAGGATAACAATCCTCCGGGAGTTACACCAGTCATAAACTTGATGGTATACGTACTTTTATATCGCGAATATGTTGCTCGTTGACAACATAAAGATTTTGGTTTCTGTATAAAAATTTCCGTACAGTCCAGCAAAATTCTAACATTTCTAAAGTCATTGAAACATATAGGAAGATTTTGCGAAATCTCATCTTTGTCTGGAAAAGGTATTCCATCTTTCAAGCAAACGTAAAGCATGTCGATCATTTGCAGAATAATTTTACGGCAATGTGACGCTAAAGAGTACTTAAATAAAACAGTTAAGATTGCATACGATAAATTATGCTTCAATTTGATAAATGTCATAATAACTTTGTTGCGAAGATGCATTCTTTCGGACTCGTACTTAGGAAAGCCGTTTTTAAAAATATCAAGGATGGTATTTAAGATATCAAAGTTCACAATGCCGGTTAGTGTATTGAGTTCCTTCTCAGTTTTTATAACATCACAAAGATCAATCAGCAAATCACCACTTCTAATTTGAACACCAGTATCAATAAATTTTTTTTCAGTCGTTTCAACATTTTCCACTGACAACATTGCCACAACAGAATGGTGAGAAATAAGTGCAAGGAACAAACTTGCATATTTTCTGTAAAAGTTTTTCCTATTTTTAACACTTTTTGCCACATTTTTCGCCAGTCAATTTTCTCATCCACTCCGAAAGCATTAGTAATTTTCACAAAATTTTCATTCTGTTTTGGAAAATAATGAAATCTCACATCTAAATTCCTGCAAGCTTTACTGCTACACCCATATACACTGCAAAAGGTTTTACTTTTGTTTGATTTCGGAGAAAATAGAACGCCCAACAAATCCTCGATGCTTCCCATCATTAAATAATATTTTTTTGATTAAAAAAATTATTTAAAAAATAGGTATAATTGCAAAGACAATATTTATTTTTTACAACAGCTTGAACAGTGAGAAAATACCCTTGTGCCAGCTGACCCGGTTTGAGTAGTTTCAATTTGAGCCACCAGATGGCAATACCAGTACTTACCATTTACCCATTGTGGTGAGGTGAATCGAGCTCGTCGAATGTCCCAGAGTGACAGTGTGACGCTGGGTGGCCTTGTGAGAGGCCTCGGTGAGAATTCTTCTGGATGCAGGATCCAGGGAGCTGGTGGGTTGCGGGAACAAGTCCCTTTGTTGATGCTGGCTGAAGCCAGAGTAGAGGTGCCAGTGATGCGATAATCCAAGAATCTAGTCTCCGAAGATAAAGAGCGTACCGACGTTTACTGCGTAGCTATAGGACCGGGATGTAGTGTGTAGCGTGAGAGCCGGTGAGACGGAATCCCTCTGATGGGTGATTTCGTCGGCCTTATACACCAGTCGTGGCTCGAACTTGTTTGCGAGAAACTCGGCGAGTTGGTAGTTCGTGGTTCTCCGTGGGAGGCGCGCGTGGCTGCGGTGGTGGCGCGCGTGACTTAATTGGTGGCGCTCGCGGCGGCGAGCTGCTAAAGATCGAGCTCAGGAGCGGACATATAAGTTTCCGGGCCCGTGCGCAAGCCAGGGCCGAAGTTGTAGGGGGGTCACGAATTTGTCGTGAACACAGGGGTTTTTGGGATTCCCTGATTACAAATCTGAGGTCAGTTTTCACAAAATACAAAATTTCGGATCCAATATGGCGGACAAAAATCAAAATTATATGATTCTGCCGAAAAATTTGTTCCCAGGGGTTTTAGGGGTCTCTGATTACAAATATGAGTTTACGTATAGGAAAATCATAAGAATTGATTAAATGCGGTGGACAAAAATGAACATTAGATAATTCTGCACAAAAACTTGCTCTTTATGGTTTGGGGATCTCTGATTCTAATCACGAATCTGAAGTCAGTTTTCAGAAATTTTAAATTGTGGATATATCGTAATTAGAATCAGAGATCTCCAAACCCTGAAGATCAAGTTTTTGTGCAGAATTATCTAATGTGTATTTTTTTTCCACCATATTTGATAAACTCTTATGAGTTTCCTATACGTAAATTCATATTTGTAATGAGAGACCCCTAAAACCCCTAAGAGCAAATTTTAGGGCAGAATCATGTAATTTTGATTTTTGTCCGCAATATTGGATCCGCCATTTTGTATTTTTTCAAAACTGACCTCAGATTCGTAATCAGCGACCCCGAAAACCCTGGGCATAAAGTTTTTGCACCAAATAACGTTTTTTCAATGATTTCATCCGCCATCTTGAATCCGCCATTTTTAATTTTCAAAATTTCCATAATTTTCGAAGTTTAATCAACGAATCAAGATTATATCCAAAGTTGAACCCAGGATATAACAATTAGCTTAAGGAATCAAGCAAGAAACCATTATCTGATTTTTACGTAAAATTTCACCCTTTTCAAGCCGCTAGTTTGAAAATAATTGATCAAAAAAAATTCCTAATCAATAGGGTTTCAAAGTACACATAAAAATTCCACGATTTGTTCAGAAAAGAGTCTGATTTGAGTATTATAAAGGTTCGATATGAATAGTTTTTCAAAAAAACCACCAAAATTTCGCTGTTTTCTTTTTTCTAATTGCAAATTTTCTATAGAAAATATAACTGAAAAAGCATCCTTGAAAATAGTCGGGTACCAATTTTTATTAAAATCCCATTGTCCTAGCGTTGTTGGCAATCGGTCAAACATAACTATATGAAAAGTGTCATTTCGGGCGTTGATGGGTTAAGCGAGGTAAGGTAAATCGAAAAGAGAAAACTATAATAAAAATTGAATAATGCCAGGGTGTAAGACAAGCGATAATGAGCCCGATGAAGGAAGAACCGAAGGAAATCGGACAGAACGTATGTAACGGTTGAGACGCTGATGGAACCCCTGAAGAAAGTATGCTAATTACTCCTGATTCGATAATGAAATGCAACGTATGCTACTAGTTATTTCCAGGTTTAGGCGTTGCATTTGTTTCTGTGAACAGCAGATAGTACATTGATTTTTGGTTTTGAAAATTAATTTTCGTAGTTGATCGATGTCTGCTTCTTTTATGGCTCGGATAAGATTTGTAGAGTTGATAGACTCGAGATTGATATTACCCATGGTGTTTTGGTTACGGTTGGGGTTTCGGTTGCGGTTGCGGTTTTGGTTGCCATTGCGATTGCGGCGGCGATATTCTTGCAGCATCCATCGACTTCTTGGTGATCCAAATTGTGATTCAGGAATTGCAATAACTTGATACATATAAGTAGATAGGTTATGAGAGTTCTAGATCCAAACATGGCGGCGTGCCCCCCATGCCCCCCCCCATTTTCGATAGCCATTTTGATAGCGGCCATTTTGATTTTTTTGATTGCGGCCATTTTGATTTTTGATGGCGGCCATTTTGATTTTTTGATGGCGGCCATTTTGATTTTTTTGATGACGGCCATTTTGATTTTTTTGATGGCGGCCATTTTGATTTATTTCATGGAGGCCATTTTGACGGCGACTATGATTTTTTAATGGCGGCCATTTTGATTTTAGCTTAGTCAGACGAGTGGCCATTCACACAGCGGCCATTTTGATTTTTGCTTATCCGGATGAGCAGCCATTTTGATTTTTCATCGTCCGACAGTTTGATAATATGATTTTCGCTATGACGTCATCAGCATAATCGACCGATTTTGCCGTCTGCCGAGCAGCCATTCAGACAGCGGCCATTTTGATTTTCATCGTCCGACAGTTTGATAATATGATTTTCGCTATGATGTCACCAGTATAATCGGTCGATTTCACCGTCTGACGGTGACCATTTTGATTTTTGCTCAGTCAGATGGGGTGCCATTTTGATTTTTATCGTCGGACAGTTTGATAATGTGATTTATTTCTTGGTCGGACGAATAGCCATTTTGATTTTTCGCCGTTACCCGTAAACTTTCGCGCCAATAGGTTGCCCCAGGCGAAAAATAATATTTTCCACGTACTTCGAATACATTCTTTTGCGTTAATCGACCGGATGGTGACATCGCAATTAGATTTCGCGCTAATAGTTTGCCCCAGGCGAAAAATAATATTTTCCACATACTTCGAATACATTCTTTTACGTTAATCGACAGGATGGTGATGTCGCAATTAGATAGACAGGGAATGTTGATGATGATTCGTAAACTTTCACGCTAATAGTTTACTCCCAGAGCGAAAATTTTACACTCGAAAAACATTAATAGAATTTATTGTAGTTATATATATATTTCGAATTACAGTTGCACTTAATTTTAAGTAAAGCTGGGGATGTTCGCCACAATTAGATAGGTCGGGAAATATTGATGGCGATTCGTAAACTTTCACGCTAATAGTTTTACTCCCCAGAGCGAAAAATAATATTTTTCATGTATTTCGAATACACTCTTTTGTATTAATTGACCAGATGGTGATGCCGCAATTAGATAGGTCGGGAATGTTCACCACAATTAGATAGGCCGGGGGAATGTTGATGACAATCCGTAAACTTTCACGTCAATAGTTTGCTTTCACTATCACTCCCCCAAATTCTTACGATCTATCTGCATATATTAACTTAACGCATCCGATGCAGTCTCATCAGTCTGACACGATACGTACAAGTCAAAATTTCATCAAAGTTCTGCAAATATCAGCGTTAAAGTCATGGCCTCTGAAACATACTCATATATCGTCAAAACGATGGAGAACGCGCACGATTTGTTGGGCGAGCTGCATCCCCAGCAGGAGAATGATGACGTCTTCCTGCATTGGATTGACGTTGGAATGGAAAATCTCCAATTTCTGCGTGATGTTTCCAAGCAACCGAGAACGAGCATAGGTGCGAAACTGCAAATTCAGCACACAATCACGGTCGTACAATCCTGGATAGCAAAGATTCGGCAACAGCTGAGGCAGCGACAGCAGCAGCGGCAGCAGCAGCAGCACGCCGTGGTAATTGGCGCGAACATCGGTGGTCCTGCGAGCGTGCAGTGGGACGAAGTTGGAAGTGCTTTCGCCAACCGGATCCGAACGGGGGTTGTGACGAATCTCGGGCATAAGAATTTGGACGCCTTTTTCGACGACGCTCAACGAATCATCGTTGAACAATTGAGGCTGGTACTGCGCGCAGAGGGTAATGTGAAGGTCAACCTCACATTATCGTGCAAATTCGAATACATAAAGCACGAGGGGATTGCGAAAGAAGTTAAAAGCTTCAACACCGCCAACATCGCGATCCTCCTCGCGAGCGATATCCACGGTTGGTTCACACACGCAAGGGCCGATCTACTTGTGAAGGTTGAGGATTTTGGACAATGCGATTCTGGGTGGAGCATGATCGAGATCCTCAATACTGCCGTAAATATCAGCCGGTACCAGCCTCTAGCTGCGGGACTTTCGACATTCGTTGAGCTACCCAGGGACATTCAGTGGAAGAAAGCGGTGGTCAATGTGAAAAACAAAGATGAAAGGTGTCTTCTCTGGTCCATCACTGCAGCACGCCACCCGGCCAACGCCTCCACCGACAGAACTAGCCATTATCGCCGCTTTATCGCCGAGTTGGACTGTACAGGTATCAAATTTCCTGCCACTCTACATGATGTGAAAAAGCTTGAGAGATTGAATAATTTGCTAATCAATGTATATGTGATAGAATCTCAAACTTTTTCAGATCATGCAAAATCAAATAACAGCGTCATCGTGCCAATTTATTTGAGCGATCATTTGAGTACCGCGAACTTTGACACGGTTCATCTTCTGATGGTTGAGAGTAACCCAGAAAATGATATGGCTCGCGAGTTAACACCAAGATTTCACTTTGCTTGGATTAAAGATCTTTCACGATTGGTGAGCAAACAATTGTCCGATCATAATGGTCGACTGTTTTTATGCGACAGATGTTTGTGTCACTTTAGTGTGAAACATGCCTACGACAATCATCGGCAAGATTGTATTATGCTAAATAAAGTACGCATGGAATTTCCCGAGTCGAAAGATTCAGTATTTTCAAATTTTCAGAACAAGGGTACCGTCCCGTTTGTCGTTTACGCCGATCTCGAATGCATATTAGAGTCTATACCGATTGACGAATTCCAAAATCACGTTTCAACCCGTAAAACACGTGAATTTCAAAAGCATATCCCGCACAGTGTAGCGTACTATGTGCATTGCGCGTACGATGAGACTTTATCGGAGTTCCACAGTAAACGCGGCGTTGATTGCATAGATTGGTTCATGCGGCAGCTTAAAGATTTATCGACTAAAGTAGAGTCACGCGTCAAAAACCTAATTCCGATGGAGTCTCTTACCCAAGTGCAACACGACCGCCACATGCGCGCAAAGAATTGCTACATTTGCGAAAAGCCGTTTACCCCTGAGGAGAAAAAGTGCCACGACCACTGTCACTTCACGGGTAAATATCGTGGTCCTGCTCATAATCGGTGTAATTTAAATTTCAGAGAGGCGCACAAAATTCCAATAGTTTTCCACAATTTGTCCGGTTACGATTCTCACTTTTTAATAAAATCCCTCGCGTCAACTTTTCCCGGTGAAATTACCCTGCTACCCATAAATAAGGAAAAATATATATCCTTCACGAAACGCGTTGATGGGACGATGATGCACTTGAGATTCATCGATTCGTTTCGATTTATGGCTAGCAGCATCGATAAACTTTCCAAATATTTGAATGATGCAGACAAGCCCATAACACGTAAATTTTATAATAATCCGACTCAGTTCAGTTTGATGACCCGCAAAGGCGTTTTTCCCTATGAATACGTCGATTGTTGGGGGAAACTCGATGAACCGCGATTACCTGCAAAGAAGCATTTTTACTCGCACCTCTGCGATGCAAATGTTTCAGACGCCGATTACGAGCACGCTAAAAATGTTTGGGGGGAATTTCATTTAGAGTCATTGGGCGACTATTCTGATTTATATTTAAAGACCGATGTTCTTTTGCTTGCCGATATTTTCGAAAATTTCCGCGTTAGCTGCTTCAAAACGTACGATTTAGATCCGTTGCACTACTACACTGCACCGGGACTTGCTCTTGACGCGATGCTCAAACATACCAATGTAACTTTGCAACTTTTAGACAACCCTGAAATGGTGCTATTTATTGAAAGAGCCATTCGAGGCGGTGTAGTGCAATGTTCCAATCGACACGCTCGGGCCAATAATAGATTTATGGGAAAAGATTTTGATCCAAACAAAGCGGAATCATATCTCACGTATTTTGACGTGAATCACCTGTACGGAGCGGCTATGAGCGTGCATTTACCGGTCGGCTCGTTCGAGTGGGAGTATCAGCACATCGATATAACAAACCATCCGAACGATTCGCCGATCGGTTACTTTCTGGAGGTAGATTTGGACTATCCTGCAGAACTCCACGAAGATCACAAAGACTTGCCTCTTTGTCCCGAGCATTTTACTCCTCCAGGTGGTAAAAATGCCAAACTCGCGACCACCCTCCACCCCAAAACAAAGTATATATTGCACTATAGAAATTTAAAGCAGTGTTTGAGTTTAGGATTGAAAGTAACGAAAGTGCACAGAGTATTAAAGTTTGCACAATCGCCATGGCTCGAACCTTACATCACAGTCAACACGGACATGCGCAAGCAGTCTAGGAATGAATTTGAGAAAAACTTTAACAAACTCATGAATAACGCGGTGTTCGGCAAGACTATGGAGAACGTGCGAAATCATAAAGATGTAAAACTGGTCACAAAATGGGAGGGGCGAGGTGGTGCGAGAGCGCTTATTGCCAGGCCAAACTTTCACAGCTGCACCGTATTTGGCGCTGATATGGTCATCATTGAAATGAATCGCGTCAAAGTTCACTTTGCTAAACCTATTTACGTCGGTGCATCGATTCTAGATCTGTCAAAAATTATTCTTCACGATTTTCACTATAATTATGTGAAATATAACTTCTCGAAAAGTGAGGTCAAATTGTTGTAAACCGACACAGATAGCCTTATTTATCAATTTAACGTATCGAACATCTACGATATCATCAAACGTGATGTGGATGCAATGTTTGATACCTCTAACTATCCGCCCGACAATGTGTATGGCATTCCGTTCAAAAACAAGAAACGACTAGGGCTAATGAAGGATGAAAATAATGGTAAGATTATGACAGAGTTTGTTGGACTGCGAGCAAAGCTGTACACATTTACTACGATGGGCGGGGATGGGGAAAAAGTGAGTAAGCGCGCCAAGGGTGTAAAAAATTCTTCGATAAATAGCATCACGTTTGATGATTATAAGCGCTGTCTGATGCTCCTCTGCTCTGCTTACCAAGAGTTGACCCTCCCCCAGTGTTTGATACGAAGTAAGAAACATGAAGTCAGCACGATCGTACAAAAAAATTGGCTTTGAGTTGGCAGGATGACAATCGGCAATTGATACCTGGACAGACCGACACCCTACCTTGGGGGTTTGCCCCAGCCCCATAATAGCTATAGGATAAAACTGTGGACGTAGAATTATTGTGAATATTTACGTTTGACGCCTCGGGCGATCCGCCATCATGCGAAAACGATATGTATTTGACTGGATTTGAAAATGCGAATTCATGTACTTAACATTTATTTATTTATTTCTTTATTTATTCATTTATTTACTATCAATATATTGAGAAAATTATTCATTTTTATTCGTTCACCGCGAGAAAAGTTTTCAGAAAACGAAAAAAAGTTTTCAGAAAATGAAAAAAAGTTTTCCGAAAACTTTTTTCCCATTTGATTAACACGTGAAAAAAGTTTTCAGAAAATGAAAATAAGTTTTCCAAAAAATAAAATGTGTAATAATCGTATGGAAAATTTCAGATTATTATTATTATTATTTTCATGGTATAGAGTATGGCACATGTGCATGCAAAGGAGACAAGTGTGGAAATATTTGTATATTTAAATCTTTCATTGTAATTCGGAAAATACATACAAATTATGTTACATGTCTGTTTTATTTATCCAGCTATTGTGCGAACTATCAAAACCCAACCACTTCACATAGACCCGATTCCCCCGCTTGCGTAATACTTTCTCCACAAGATAGCCGTCGGGGTATTTTACTTTGCCGAGCTCCTCCTCGTAGAAGCCCCCCTCGATGGGATGATCTTGATAATCGGCAAGTTTGTACGTCGGTGGATTGGTATTTTTCACCTCACTCACGGTGAATATTTCAGTCGTCCAATTGGGCGTATGGCCTTTTTCGAATGCATTCTTGTACTTGCTGATTCGAACTCGATCGCCCACACTGAATTTCCGCGCCCGATCACTTCGTTTGATTTGCCTAGGCTTGTACACGCTACGATACAGCTGTTTTTCATTCTCCGTGCTAACATCCACCGGTTTCATTCGAATCGTGCGATGTCTGGTGTTGTTGTAGGACTTCATTAAATCAGTCAAAATATTAATCCACTCGTACGATCCTTGGAGCGTGAACCGCTTCCACATTTTATTTTTCAATGTTCGATTAAAACGTTCGCATATCGACGCCTTTAAGTTGCTAAATGTCGAATACATGTTGATATTGTGATGCTTCACGAGGGCTTTGAATTCGCTGTTGTAAAATTCTTTGCCTCGATCAACGTGTAGATGTGCAGGTATACGACTCTGGGTCAGTACAGATTTCATGGCAGCAGTAACATCTTTCCCACTCTTGGACTTTATCGGCACAGCCCACGCGTACTTGTGAAATATATCGATGATTGTTAGTAGGTATTTGTACCCCTTGTTACGCGAGCTGTATGCGGTCATATCGACGAGATCAGCTTGCCAGGTCTCATCCAGCCCGCGTACATCTACGAATCGGCGCGGATAGTTGCGTCGAGCCTGTCTGTGAAGTTCGGCAGCTATTACAGCCTTCATTGTTCCCCGCTCTTCACCTTTCAATTTTTGGAATCGCCGTCCAACCACTCTGGTTCCTCAATCGATACTAATTCCCTGCTGGCCTGCCCCCCGGCGTCGGTGTTGCTTGCTCCCCCAATATGTTTGACGCAACTTAACTCATTTTCTATGATTTTTTGAATCCAACACCCGGAGGCCCGCGAATAAATTTTTTACCCCCCTACCACGCTCAGAGTGTCGTCCAAATATGCCTATACTCATCACTGGACGATCACTGAACAAACGATGATTCTATGTTTACACGCCGCTAATAAACGATTCCAGCCTCGTGCAACTCTTCAACGATGGCGACTATTTCGTTGGAACAGTTGGGACTTTTTCATTTCGTTTAATTATCGACCATGCCATGCCTTCAACGGTTTTCCGCAACAAATTCAAATCGCTCCTTAAACTTTTGATACTTTCAAGCATGGATCCTATAACCTCGCGAATTTCTTCGGCATTATTTGCAATCTTCACCTCAATGATACGAATTCCTCCCTCGATATCGTTCTGGAGCATATCATTCGCTCGCCGTACACTTTGGTTGAGTACTCTCATAGAAACCGCATCGTTTTCCATCTGAGGATCGGCGATATCACACAATCGTTTTCTGTCTATATCGTAGTGGTTATCGATGGTGGTTTTGAATCCAACACCCGGAGGCCCCCGAATAAATTTTTTACCCCCACCACGCTCCGAGTGTCGTCTAAATATATCTATACTCATCACTGGACGGCCGCTGAACAAATTATGATTCTATGTTCATCCGCCGCTAATAAACGATTCCAGCCTTGCGCAACTCCTCGATAATGGAGACTATTTCGTTGGAATGGCTGGTATTGTTTGCAGCCTGTGGCGCCATAAGCAGTCGGAGACAATCTACAATTCCATTCGGATCATCCCAGTAGACATAATCAATAATAAGTATTTTTATTTCTTTAACAGATGCCGCCTCCAACAATACATTCATATATATTTATTTTACATTTATTCGAATAAATTATATTACTTAAAATTAGGTGTAACTGTAATTCGAAATACATATATACATATATATATATATATAACTACAATAAATTCTATTAATATTTTTTCTGTTTTTCGAAAAGACAGAGCGATTTCGTGAGAGACCCCGTGCACTCCTCGACATACCACTTCTTCAAACGCTGAACATTTTCGAAGGCATAGTTGTATCCCGTTGAAGCGTTTCCATGATAATCGCAGCACCCGCCTTTTCCATATCTTTCAGTTTTTCCAGTGATGGTGGTGAAATGTGTAAATCTTCCATGTTTATTACTTGTTTTGTCCCACCAAGGATCTCTGTCAGCCACCGTTTCTTCTCCTCACCTTTGACATATACATAGCATGCATATTTAACAGCCTTTTTTACAATTTTCTGCACCTCAGCATAAGGTTCGATTCCCGCATTCCAGGGTATTCCATGAAAATTGTGTGTTAGCCAAGTGTTAGTAGCTTTGTGTTGAGCTGGTAGATCCGCCCAAGCGTACGGCGGTTTGAAGAGAATGGGAATCAAACCCGATGAGTTTATGTTTATAATGCAAAGTTCCTTGGGTATGAATTTATCGTTGGGGCCAACGAAACTTTGAATGTCCATGATCATCTCCATACTGCAAGTTGAAACAGTGCTGTTTGTTACGCTCAAATTGCTCATCTGTCACACAAAAATTCAAATTTGTTGTATTCGCCTCCGTGATATTTCATTCGTAGAATGCCCTCGATTATCGTCCTTTGCATGGCGTTGAATTGCACCACATCATTTTCCATGAGGCTTACAATTCGTGGGGGTAAAAATATTTCGAATTGTTCATTGAGCGCGAGAAGCATACTCGTGCCGTACTTAGTATTTACGCGTCTTACCCCCGTCACGCTGTACTCCTCCCCAACCTCCAGATCTGACATTCTCTTGGTGGGCAGCGTTTCCAGGCGACAGACGAGGTTGATTTTATTTAGATCCATCACGTTCGATGTAGATTTTATAAATTTGACGTAGTATGGATATTGAAGTTCACAATGGGAAAACTTTGAGAACAATATAACGTGTTGAATGAGCTCACGATTTACATACCAACTAACCACACTCTCCCCCCTAATAAATTCTTCAAAGCGAAAGTTTACGAATCATCATCAACATTCCCGACCTATCTAATTGCGACATCACCATCCGGTCAATTAACACAAAAGAGTGTATTCGAAGTACATGAAAAATATTATTTTTCGCTCTGGGGAGTAAAACTATTAGCGTGGAAGTTTACGGATCGTCATCAGCATTCCCTGTCTATCTAATTGCGATGCCACCATCCTGTCGATTAACGTAAAAGAATGTATTCGAAGTATGTGGAAAATATTATTTTTCGCCTGGGGCAAACTATTAGCGCGAAACCTAATTGCGATGTCACCATCCGGTCGATTAACGCAAAAGAATGTATTCGAAGTACGTGGAAAATATTATTTTTCGCCTGGGGCAACCTATTGGCGCGAAAGTTTACGGGTAACGGCGAAAAATCAAAATGGCTATTCGTCCGACCAAGAAATAAATCACATTATCAAACTGTCCGACGATAAAAATCAAAATGGCACCCCATCTGACTGAGCAAAAATCAAAATGGCCACCGTCAGACGGTGAAATCGACCGATTATACTGGTGACATCATAGCGAAAATCATATTATCAAACTGTCGGACGATGAAAAATCAAAATGGCTGCTCATCCGGCTAAGCAAAAATCAAAATGGCCGCTGTGTGAATGGCCACTCGTCTGACTAAGCAAAAATCAAAATGGCCGCCATCAAAAAATCATAGTCGCCGTCAAAATGGCCGCCATGAAATAAATCAAAATGGCCGCCATCAAAAAAATCAAAATGGCCGCCATCGAAATGGCCATCGAAAATGGGGGGGGGGGGGCACGGGGGTGGGGCATTGGGGGCACGCCGCCATGTTTGGATCTAGAACTCTCATAACCTATCTACTCATATAAGACTTTGAATTTTCCATAATAGCACCACACCCATTGGTATAATGATCGTATGACTGATCTTGGGTCAGTTTGATGACGTACAAAAGAAACATTCAATAATACCTCAATAATCCTACTGTGACGTGGCAGGTTTTTCACCCCGTCATCGACACGCACCTTCACTCCCAGGCGGAACCCAATAGATCCAGCAAACGAGGGAAGAGTCCTGCCGTGCCGCATGGAACGACGATCGAAGTTCAATTTGGGTTTCTTGTTTAATTTCTAATGCCTGTTGCCTTCCCCGAAAAATTCTCTGAAGTTGCCGATGCTGCCGTGATCACTACCGAACTCGACCATTCTATATCATTTGCGCTGCCGACGAGGGAACCGGAAGGAAACGCCTATGATTGGCGTGGATTCCGAAGCCCCGGACCCAGTAGTCACGCTATTGCTCACTCATTCTACGCTGCCGCACATGCCAACATCGCCATCGTTGCCCAAGGGTCGAGCTGCCTCCACCTAAATCGCTTCCAAAGTCCGGCCTTGCCATTCGGCACACGTTACGACCAACTGAAATCTCCCCCTGGGCACTCCGAAGCCGAGAGACCGATTTTGAGTGTACCGTCCTCGCCGATCCAGCACAGCACGGCGAACAGCACGGCTGCCTAGGGTCCCGCCGGTCTCGCCGACACGACGGAACAGCCCTTGCCACCGCCATCGCGCCACCGCGGGAGCGCGCCGAACGGAGCGCTCGGCTGCCTGACTCTCCTTTGCGTCGTGATACAAGATAGTTATGTTATTGCGTTGTCGAGTAAATCTTGAATCACTATTAGATTTTGCCGTGCTGTTTGCCGACTGCCTGGCATCTCCTGTCAATGTCACTGATTGTAACGAGAAAGCCGGAGACATAACCAGACTACGCCGCGCTTGAGTTAGGTGGACGTCAGCACGATGCTCGCTGGGTGTTGGGATTTTCCCAGCCACAGGCCATCTTTTCAAGCAACAGGTAGCCGGCCGACTCTATCGACCATTTTGGTATACGCCAGCGAGCCTCGTGGCGGTTAAGCCGATTTCACATTAGATTTTTTCCTACTTGACTCGTTAATGAATAATAAAGAGCTCTGAATCGTCGTTCGGTGGCCTTCTGCCGCTTTTATTTTGTAAGATTTAAAGACCAGAACCGTTGAGTGCCGTACCGCTTCTTGGCCATGCACCGGCTGGCGTGTGAGTGTGCACGAGAAAGAGAGGGGGAGACTATTTGTGTGTGCGCCCGTCTCGTTCATGCCAAGCGGAAATTTGGCCTATGTTTTGCGGAGTAACTGCTATTGATAACCGCATTGCTTGGATTTGCCTTTGTTACGTCACTTATCAGTTGTTTTGAATCTGTTATTTTTTATCAACGGCCGCATTATTTCATTATAATTTATTCGGAATTGTATCGACGCATGCTGACACCAATGAATTTGCCTGCCGTTGTTATTATTTACTTTGTTTTACCCTCTGTCTAGCCCTGTGGCTTTTCTTTAATAAATACGCTGGTTAAACATACAAAATCTGTTGATTTATATAATACTATTTCATCCCCGCGCCCACGTCCCCTCCACTGATCACTAGCCGGTCACGTTTAGCCGTCGAGTCTCGTCACAGTGTTGTATTGCTGCTTGCTATTATGAAGAGTTGCCGTTCGAGTGGGTAAATCGGTAGTTTAGTCGAGTTTGCAGGTATTTACGAGAGCATTGGCTCTTTTTAGGCTCTCTTGAGCCTGGTGCCTCATTGCTGTCTTGCCGCTATCGAATAAACCTCCATCTTTTGTTTGCCGTGTAGGAGAAAGCCTCTTTTGTAAACTTGCCTCTGGGCCGATCCCGTTTTCCCCTGGGTGAGGTCCAAAGCTCGTTACAGTACTTATAGTAGAGAATGTGGGAACTTATCAGATGTGTCGAACACTGGTCTAGCAAGAGTTGGTGATTCAGCCGATACTTCAGGAGGTGGTGCAGCGGTGGTTGTTAAAATAAATTGATGTGTTGCTGATGTAGATAAAATTGTTGAGTTACACAAATAAGGCGGAATGACACTTAAACAAAGAAAGTAAAGTAATTGCTAGTGTGGTGGTTGATATTTTACAGTAAGATCGGGGTGTTAGAAACCTGTTGTAGCAATTGATTTACTATGAATACAAAAAGGATATGTCACACACATATAAATTGTGATAAAAAATTCGATTATTTCTTATTATATTATGATGATTCGTGTGTGTGAAAAATTTTATGAAATTTAGGGTGTCACTTCTCGGTTATTTGAAGTTCAGTTATAGTGGCGTTGGACATAGGTTCGATGATGTATTGAATCCGGATATTATATGTCTTGAATTAATAGTGCAGTTAGTGAGATGGGACGGAGGCGATAAATTCGTGGATGGGCAAATCTCTTACATATATTGCGATGATGTAGGAGAAGATTAGCACTCGTTTAAATATTATAGATGGTTTCACGTTGAAATATGTCTATGGGGTATGATGGGAATAATGCCCTGCTTCTATCGTACAATGAAACTGATAGCGGCTGAGATGTCTTGTGAGGGTGGTGAATGCAGAGATAGCAAACTGCATAAGATCTACCGTGTATGCATTTTGTTGGAAGCATACTGTGACCAGCTGTATTAAAAGGGTCATAGAACGGACAAGTATGTCAGAGGGAGCGGATAAAAGGGCGACATTGTATGCGGCGAACAAATTATCATACGATAAACGCGAGAAGTAGCGACATGCGGGACGGTGGTGGAAATTGGGGTTGGATGCACTCGGAGATCTACTTAGCCGGAATCTATATAGAGGCGACATTGTATGTGCTGGGTAAGTAATCAGCACATTATGCGATAGGCGCAGCGGACGAAGGGATAACATTGTGTGCGGCCAAAAATTATTATTTGATTTGCGCAAGGAGTTGCGACATGCGTAACGGTGAGGTAAATTAGAGACTAGTGGCACACGGGGATGTACTTGACCGGAATCGATGCCATATTTATTCTACTCATCATCATGCACCGATTTACCGTAGTGGGCAGTCTTGCTATCGACCGCTCGGCTTATACGTACGTAGCAATATAAAGTAATGAAGTAAAAGCATTATCATACGGCTACTTACACTTTTGAAGTTTTACCTCTTAACTCGAGTTTATTCTCCTGAGAATCTTGTATCTCGGCCGTTTTTCCCTTTACCATTATTTTTACAAAAAAAGCCGTCACGTGGTTTTTCGAAAGTTCGGACATTTTTCTATACGTTGAAAAATCATGACTAATATTATTCTTCAAGTTAGATTTAAAAACTTCGCATTTTAGAAGGAACTTTTTAGGTTGCAACCGTGTATGAAGCATCAATCGATGAGCCGTAACGGCAAACCGTCGAACGATACGATCACATGCGTGCAATGTAATTAGAGTAAAAGAGAATTTCATTATGATTTCATTCGACAATTTCTCTCTATAAATGTATTCCACTCAAGCATACATCTCATTCAAAATGAGTTCTAAGTGAAAATATAGAAAAGTTTCAGAAGTTCCTTTTGCCGCGTGTACCGCGATGGTTACATCCGTTTTTATTTTTATTTTAGTTTTTTCAAACAATGATTATGCAGAAACTGATTATCGCACGAAAACTAGATTTTGGATATGGATCACAGGTAGAATAATCCACTAAAGTTATGATTTGTATAACCCCATGTCGAAATTTAATATTCTTTCAAAGACATTGGAAAAAGATCCCTTCTAAGACTGTTTTTTGCATATTGAAACATAAACTTTGCGATTGAATATTTGAAATGCAATATTTTTCTTCCAAATTGAATGATTAACAAATGGTGTATACAGTTTTATGCTCAAAGCCTTCATTCTGGAGTTATTCTAATAAACTTCGAAAGAAACTGTCAGTTTGCCCTACTCAATTTCATTTCTTAACCCCGCGATAGATTCATTCTGTAGCACATTGCGAATTTTAAAATAAACATCATGTCAGAAACATTTTAAAAAATCAGCTGTGTACCCCACTTTCTATCAAGCTAAAGTACTGGACGATTGGTTTATTATTCTTATCGTGGTTTGTGATTGTGTTGATGCTTTCTGTCCAGATTAATGTGTTAAATTAAGGTCAAGGAAGGCTTTTGTGTTGCCATTCGTAACTATATCCCTAGTTTGCGCTCTGATGAATACAATTAAAATGGATCAAACAACAAACAGTATGTTTTAATAAAGGAATTACTCACCTTGAGATACGAAAGCTCTTCAATGCAATTTTTCAAATCTCCTCGCACTAGAAGGAAAAATGCATTCAAATCCCAAGTATGAGCGATATGACTAGCCGCCTGCATAGCCCAAAGCCGCATCGTATGAATCGAATGATCCGTTTTATGAAGGACCGTTATTTGTTCAGAAACTGGAAGTTCGAGCAGTGGGGCGCCTACCACCCATTCTCCACCCACCTCACACTCATTATTTAGTGACACCAGCAAGGAAAATAACTCAGCAAACATCCGTCCTGTGTCGGATCCCTTCGGAAAAAATCATATTTTAAAAATTAAGATGTAGTACTCACAACACGTGTAATTACAAGCCGTAGTTATCGGATGAAAAAGATTCTTTAGAGTCACGCAGTACGCCTGTGCTAAGAGATGCACATTTTTCATCCAAGCTGAGCGAGGCAACCGAACACTGCCAAGTTGCCACAAATAACGGCGCACCTAGGGATACATGGAAATACAGTGCTCTTTCCGTAATTTCCGCACCTTGAGGCTAAGAGATCTGAGAAATAGGAAATTACGGAGGTGTTGCACTCTACCATCAGAGGTGGAGCTAACGAAGACACAACTGTACACTTGGGAACAATGAATCTCAGACGGCTAATATTTTACACTAGACAGTTACGTTGGCAACATAAAGAAACTTACAGCTCTGTAGTCGGCCGAGAGTAAAATAAACTCAATCTCAATAAACATGACATAACCCATGACCGTTGAATCTCACCTTAGAATACCACGGGGATAATGACTTGTTAGATTCGACGGTCATGGGTTATATTATGTTTATTGAGATAGAGTTCGTTTCGCGCTCGGCCCACTATAGCGCCGTAGGTTTCTCTGTGTTGTCAATATAATTGGCTATTGTAAGAAATTAGCCGTCTTAGATTCTTCGTCCCCAAGTGTACACGCGCAATTGGCAATTGGCATGTAACGGAACGTGAAAAAATCACTTTGTCTAAAATTTTAACGTCCTGAAGCGTGTACGTTGAAAACTTCACCAAGTTGAAACCTTTTCTTACTCAACGTCCGCAAGAAATGTCACATCAAAGTTTATCATTCCGGTCCAATTAAGGTTTAAGGGAAGACTTCGATGAAAAAAAAATTACCGTATTTTTGGCTCAATCTCTCTAAGATTTAGACCAATAACTAACAATCCTAAAACTAGAATCTGATCCAAAATTCAGCTCAGTAGGTCTAGTAATTCCAAAGTTATGTATTTTTTTAGAAGATTTCTTCGGAATATCCCTTGCGCATTAGATTTAATCATAGAAGGTTGAAATTTTTTGTGAATACACTTGACTAAAATTTGCAGCAGGGAATTTTTGATTGGAGATTTCTAAATCATTAAAACTATTACTTGAACTATTTGAATTTGTTTATGTTACAATTTTTAGTATATTATAGGCTAGGAAATGAGTTATATTCACCGGAGCTAAAATTCCCTGCAATGATTTCAAGATAACATGCCTGAGAATATATGTGCCAAAGGGCAAAATGATTGAATGAAACCTCATGCGTAAAAAATTTTTCAAATTTCTGAAAACATAGTTCTGAAATAAACGCGATTGACTGAATTCAGTTTCATGACCTTCTAAGAAGCAAATATGAAGTATGCACAGAATGAAATATTTAATGTACAGATGAGACACTTTGACTTAGTTGACTTTAACATTGATTTGGACCATATAAAATTAGGTCAAACGGAAAAAAGTTCATTATTCATTAATTTTTTTTTTTTTTAATCCAATTATTTGAATTGAGTTCAAAATTTATTTCAAATTGTGAGTGGGTAATACATTGATAAATCATGTATCGCTCGTCAGTGTCTATCACTATTTTGATTGATCGCTTCAATTCCATTCCTTCGTGCCAGTTTGCATCCAATCGGTTTCTGCGTGTCTGTTCTGAGGTCGACCCTCTTCTTACTCCGATTCTTCCTCCAGAATCGTTCAATTTTCAATGAACTCACTCCGGAACATAAAAGCAAAGAAAAATCCAATTTTTTTATTGTAGAATGATTATTAGGGATAGACAAATATTTCAATAATATATTGAGGAAATGAAAACTATCAACTAACATTTATCTAGCTCACACTTGAGTCTAATATACAATAATATACCTGAATTTAAGTTTGGAGCTGACTGCTTGCAAATTATTTCTGTGAAGAGACCGTTCGAATTCCCTAGTACCATACGCTGTCCCTTCGGCTTTTGTTTCAGACTTTTCCGCAGCGATTTTCTTAATTTTCACTATTCGTTTGGCTTTCTTGCACTCCGTCGTTGCATTCCATTCAGCCTTACACTTTCATCTGGCATCTCGTTGCTGGCTCATCTTTTATGCATTATCTGCCACTTTCTCAGATCTCACTGATATCTTTGCCTTTTGAGTATGGAGCGCTCCCATGTAGTTTTTTCTGCACTCTGATTCATGACCATCTTGCCACACTGCAAAATCAGGTGAAGTATCATCTAGTTGGACTGCAACAACGACACATACCTGACAGTATTTTGAGGGCACCTGGTAATCGATGGCCAGTCCAGTAAGGATGGTGATGACCATTCCTACTTCATATAACGATGTAAGGCCTCGTTTGTGCCACGTACGGTTGTAAGATACTGCGACGTCAAGTACTATCCCATTCTCCATTGAAGGATGTGTGACTTCATGCGCTCTTGTAACAATGTTTCTATCCTTCTCGAAAACTCTCGCTTCCAACTTGTCAGTCTCTGCACTCACCTGGTCCACATGACTTTTGAAGCTACTGACACTCATGCCTTGTATGCCCATTTCAGTATATAATTTTGTGAGAAATAGCTTTGTCGATATCGCACATATCTAAGTGGCGCTGTTGGCGGCCGTGCGTTTCCCCTGCGCACCGTCCGCTGTGCGCGGGCGAGGCTCCCGCAATTCGAGGCTCAACGCTCGCAACGAGCACATCGTATGTGTCTATTCAGAGTTCGAGATAGTGGAATAAAGGAATCAAGAGAATAAGCAAACAAGTGTATTTACTTAATACAGTCACCCGACCCCTCTAATAAATTCTACTCCTACAAATTTTTTCATCCTTGAGTGCCCTAGTCCAACGTCGACCATTCTTTCAAATACTCGCCTGTTTATTTTAAAGGGTGGCCTTGTCAAAGTGTCATTGATACGTGGATTCCTGTAATTTTCATCCATTTCATAACCACAGCTGTAACATTTGACGGCGAGCGAGTGCTAATTGGAGTTATTTTGAGAGACAGATCTCTTCAAAATTTACGTCGCAGTAGTTCAAACCACAAAAAAAATTTGTCACAGTTTGTCAAATGTATTTTCCGAAAAATAGTTTGGCAAAGGCATTCGCTGGGAATAACTGCTAACGTATAAAAATTTTCATACCTAGATGTTTAGGGTATATGTCACAATAACTAGTACGAGAGTTATCTGTAATGTTACCGACTGATGATGTGGCTCAGAGGCAGTCTGTTAACTTCACGCTCCTTTATTTTCAAAAATATTGGTACGGATCGACGGACTTCCGCAAAAATTGGTACTCCAACGTTGTTTGGATCGCTGCTCACGAATCAAAAGTCAGATTTCTAAAAATTTAATAAGTGGACCCATTATGACAGTCAAAAGTTCAAAAATTTTTCTTTTTCGGGCAAAAAACACATTAAAAAAATGTTCCACAGATGTCAAATTTTTCCCAGATGGGGAACGTTTCAAAGATCGTTTTTCCGTGAAAAATCGAATTTGGATTTTTTGTTCATTTTTGAGGAAAATTTCATCGAAGTCTCCCCTTAAGCGCGAATTCTTTTCATGTCGTCATCGACAAAAAACAAAAAAATTATAAAAAAATAGGCATCTGATGTAAAAAATTCTCACCTTTCTGAAAATATTATTTTTTTTTAGATAACTTTTCAAAGTCAATCTGAAAAATACATTTCTTGTCAAAACAAAAAACCGGTTTTTCATGTTCAAAATTTATCTTACTTTTGAGTTCTTCATGTGAAACCTGAGATTTCTTCAGTAGAGAACTCAAATTTTCAAAGTGTGACGGCCATAAGATCTCACGTAAGCTACTTTTAATTGATACAGGTCTTTCAATAATATGTAGTCTCTTTGTGGAATTGAACGACAAATTTCTATTTCTTCGGATTGTGGACCATCAGATGTACCCAGGGACAGTTTATAAAGTGAGTGCACCATTATTTCTTAGTTTTGTGTCTATTAATACACCGCGAGAAAACGGTAAAACTTACCAGGCTTAGGGACCGACTACATAGGCGCAAGGTTTGTCGTTTGCTCATTGATTAACAGACAAAAAAATTGCTAGAGTACAACCCGTAAGAGTCAAACTACTCACCGCCTGCGAGGTCAGTCGGTGAGCCTCTTAAGTTTCATAATTGTTATTTTCCCAACCCGTCCAGGCGGAATCAAGGGTAAAAGCGGAGGAAGGAGGGAGAAAGTAGTGAGGCGAATACTTCTCGGCCAGAGAGATTTTATTTTCAGGTCTGCTTCATAATAAAAGGGCGTTTATTAAAACAAAACAATGTTCCCCCGGGCTTACAATTGTTTGCCCGGGGGTGCTATAGATACATCTTCCGCCCCTGGCGGTGGCTAAAACATAGATAGGTAAAATATGTCTATAAATAAAAAAGGTACAAGGGAAAAACATCTTTGGCTATACCACATTGGTTAAAAATAAGTACTAGGTTGCGTGCACTCCAGGGACTCGAGGAGCAAGAATGAAAACAGGACTTTGACTAGGTAAAATAGGCTCAATCCCGGAGTACATGCACCATGTTAAAATTAAAAGAGATAGAAACAGTTAAAAGGGACTAGAGTAAAAGAGTAGTTAAAATGTATAAAATAAAATAGAGAACATTAAAATATGTGGCTTAGGGGTATAAAAAGTTGAAATGCAGGGCCCAGCCCCTACCGGCCACCGCCCTTACACATAAATAGAATGAAACAAAAGAAATATAAAGAAAAGAGATTGTTTAAATAGATAGTCGCTAGTGGGGCGTACAGCTAAGTTTAGAAAATAGAAATGGTGTTTGGGACGCAGCCTAGGCTCGTGAGCGGCGGCCTTTCGCCGTTTAAAATAATGCTATCATTTACTCCCGTGCTACCCCCCAAGGGTCCGCTTAGCTCAGGCACGCGGTATTGCCTGACGCCCGAGACGTGCTCCACGTATATATCGCGGGACCAGCGTATGGTCTCCGAAACAATGAGCCGGCGCATCAGCGCTGCATACCGATTGCCGATATGCAGCTGCTTCAGCACCGACTCATTCCTCGGGTCCCATGAGCCGAGGGCGCCGACGACGAACGCAGAGACCGTCACCCGGTAACCGCGCCTTCCGAGCTCGTCGGCCAGGGGCTTATATTTCAAGATCTTACGTCCCCTGGCCTCATCAAAAGCTATCTTGCGATTCTCGAAAGGCACGGTCAGATCGACGATGACGATGCTCTTTGAGGGCTCGTGCCTGACCACGATGTCAGGTCTGAGAGCCCCCAGTTCCCCGTCGACCCCCTCGACGCGCTGGTTCACCCGGAGCTGCCCCGGCAGGCGGTTCGCCTTCGCTAGGCGGGCGACGATGGCATCGTGCCGCAGCTGCCACGCGGCCGAGTGCGGGCGGCAGTGGCAGATCACATGAGGAAGGGATTCGAGTGCTCCCCCGCAACGCCGGCAACGCCTGTCCCCGTCGCCCCAGCGTCGTGCCCCGTTAAGGGGCAAGACGTCCAGGCGCGCGCGGTGGACAAAGCGCCAATCAGCGAAGCGGGTGAAGCTGCCGCCGCGGAGGAAATGGTTTGAGAACCTCGACCACGACGACACCTCGAATACCTTCCCCTGGTCCGGCTTCCTGAGAAGCCTCAGACTGTAGTGCTCCGCCCATGCCGCCCGCAGCCGGCGTACTATCTGGCTTCGTGCTCACGGTGGCACCACCGTCGTCCGTCCAGCCGAGCCCCGGATCTCCACGGCCAGCTCCCCAAGCTCGGCAGACCATCGCCACTTCAGGCCCAGGGCCTTCGCGCTCCTCCTCGCCGCATTCCGGGCCCTCGACCACAGTGAGGAAGTGTCCCCCCCGTCTCTGGCAAGCCCATCCTCCAGCGAACCGGAAAGATAGGCCGCCAGGTCGTAGCGCGACGGGTGCCGTCCAAGTTTCCTGGACACCGCCCGCCCCAGTGAGCTCCATGCCAACTCCCTGACCACCGCATCGGCCGCGGATAGCATCCGGAAGGCGTGAGCGATGGTCAGGGCGTCGGCAAGGTCAGCCAGAGGAAGCAGTCCGCATCCCCCCCTACTGGGAGGGAGGAAGACCACTTCCGCGCTAGCTCTCTGGGGAAGGTTTAGCCAGGACTTGGCCAGGCGCTTAGCTAGCTAGCTAATACATTCGAGTTGCGACCAACTCACTGCGCGAAAGTCTGCCGCTGCTGGCCTCAGAATCTTCTCCCCTCTCCTTTGGTTATAGAACCGTTCGACTATCGTCGGATCAGACGCTCAACTTTCTGCTTTTGCTACGAGCCGATCTCTCGACATGTTGAACCTCTTCACACAGCCGCCTCAGGCTGCGGACCCATTGTACCGTCATCTGTATGGTCTTTTACCCCTTTTTACGACCCTATGTTACAGATGAACTTGCCGCCTCCCTATATGGCTGACAACCCCTTTTGGTCACCCTATATGACAGGCCATACTTTGCCACCACGCTATGTGGCAGATGACCCTTGTGGATCAACCTATGTAACAGGTTAGTCTTTGCCGCCACCCTATATGGCGGACGACCCTTTTTAGTCACCCTATGTAACAGGTCACAGTCTTTTGCGTTTGACGACTTATATTTTCTTGTTATTTATCCATTTTACATACCGGGACAATCTCTAGAAACTATACAGTAAATGAGCATGCGCCAAATAATTCAATCTCATTGGTTAGTGAAATCGCCCCGCGGCGATCTTTTCGTCTGCTGGCAGAGGGCCAACGTACACAAAATAAGACAAGAGCTGTGGATCTCTCACGCGTAAAACCACGGATTGAGGTTATGTTGCTGTTTATTTTTACGTTGCGTGAGTAGTCTAAGAAGCATAGTATCGTTCAGCAATACCGTGGTCGATATCGGAAGATATTCAACCGACGCAATAAAGAGTTCAACGGAAAAGCAAATATTAAATGATACAGGAATTGGGTGTTATTTACTGAGAGACAAAATCTGAAATTCAATGTAAAATGTCATCAGCAAGTGGGAGTCTGAATAGAGTTCGGTAAGTAAAATCAACGCTTATTGTAAACAGATTCATTATTCACATCAAATTAAAAATACGTTTCATTCACGATTTATGTTTTGTACATTTTATTGAAAAGTAGTCGTATCCAAAAATATCGACAGCTTCTAATATTGCGGAGGCCGTCGGCCGTTCTGTGCCATCGTCAAATCTGTGCGATAGTATCGCCGATAAACCAGTAGTATGGATATAAGAGTTCTGGGACACAAAATGGCGGCGTACCGACAGAGTTGCCCCGATTCCTACCTTACCGACAGTCGGTATGTTACCGCTGCGATAATAAACCTTACCCTTAATATTGTTACCGGCTGAAGCGTTAACATAGGTGGCGTCACCAGTATTTTTACCCGATTTTACAAACAGACAGTTCGACAATGACATTTTTTGCTTAGTTAGATGAGCAGGCATTTTGATTTTTGCTTGGTCAGATAAGCGGCCATTTTGATTATTGCTCAGTCAGATGATCAGCTATTTTGATTATTTCTTTGTCGGATGAGCAGACGTTTCAAAGTTTTATTGGTAGATGGCAGACATTTAACGCACGAAATTGTTATCTCTGATCTTACCGACAGTTGGTGTTACTGTGCGTTGTCGCAGGTTTGTCGCATTATCGATCAACCGATGATTCCATCGATCGACTCTGCGTGATAATTCCAATGCTCGCTGCAAGATGGTAACTTTTTCATTTATCATGTGGTTGGGTGAAAGTTTCGAATAATAACGGTTGGATGCTTTGATATTTGTTTATTTTATCTTATTTTTTACAGTCAGTTCCCGCCATACCAATTACAGTATGTCCTCGGAGGTCTATGTAGACCTGTGCGGGGCAAGGAAAGAGATGGATTGATGACCATCATTATGCGGCTGCAGCTGTCTTAAGATGTTCAATAGAAACACCCGTATTCGCACAAGGGGGGCAAGGGGGGAAACTGCAGAAAACCTTGCCAAGGTATAGCCGGACCGAGTTCAAACCTCAACCCACCAATTCAGCGCCTGAACGGCGTGACCCGTCTTACAATTTTTTTATTAATATGGTGATGGGAAACACAGAAAAGCTCTCTCCACATTCACGGAAAAATTTGTTAGTATACTAATCAAATATGTTGATCATCGCTGGTTTAAATTAGCATTCACAGTAGCGTAAGAGGATTGGTGAAGCACTATATATATGTGTATATTCTATAAAGTACCCGCAAAAGTAGAAACTCGTTGAAGTCTTCGAGTTTTTGAATGAGCAACTTTTTTCACAACTCACTTTGTCAAACACCTTGTGAGATAATTGAGATTAGAAAGATATTAAATTTCGAGGATATGGATACAATAAACCGATGCCTAATTTTTCCCTTTAATAGAACAAATGAACAAAATATTATCGGTCCCCGAAAGAGAAAATAAATAACAAAATTACAGAACGAGTTGCGATGATAGGTGAAATCACTTCTACGCCTTGGCCGATCGATTCAACACATGTTTAATCTCATTCAATGTACTATTTTATCAATATTAACCACTGAAATGCGGGTCCCGGCTCTCACACGTGATAAAAAGAAGCTGTAGTATCGTCTTGCTGTACAAATCCTAAATGAGGCGTGAACGGCTAAATTATTACTTAACATAGAGGTTTAAATATATTTGCATTCAAATGTTTTTCGCCATACATTCAGCTCCCCAGCCTTACAATGTTGAAAGTTTGAAATTAAAGTTGCCTTGAGGACTTATCTTATTCACGGGCTTTTTATCGTTGGCTCTTTCCTTAACCTCCGGGGACTATAGGATCGAGGGAATGGCGGAGAATCGATTATCAAACTCCACTGGTGGCCAAATCTGTCCTGATCTCCAAATTCTGTACCCGCTCCTTCCTTCTCCCTTCCTTCTTCCTTCCTTCCTCTTTCCTTCTTTCCGAGTCATAATGGGCTACCGAACGACCGTGCGCCTTGACGTCCCCAGAGAGGAAGAGGACGAGATCCCGGTGACACAGAAGATCTACCCCCTTTCGCTGGCCGAGCGGTTACCCCAACCGTATCGGCAATTAGCGCCCCTGGGCGCCGCGTCACCCGTTCCATCTCGTGTTACATTTTGTGGCCTAATAAGACCGCGAACATTTAAATTCCATATCGCACCTTACAACCTGTTTCTGCACAAGGGATTTTTCAAATGTGAGATAAGTTTCAAACTACTATTTGAAAGCATTAGCCAGTTCGGTACCACCAATCAACCAACTGGTATTCTCCAAACTACATTGCTGATACAGACTTAAGGATACGTGCCCCCTCATAAAGTTAGCGATATCAACATTTTTATTCCGATCAATCTCCACACAGTTCAACTCATGGCGAATTCCCGCAAACAAATGACAAACAGCCATATTGATCAATTTCGTAGCCGCCACCGTAGTCACACCGTCGTCCTTTGTAATTTTTTCGTTAATGTAGCTCGAAAATAAAAAAGCGAGTGCCGACGTGAAGTTCAAATAATTCAATTTACTAAAAATCCAACGAAAGAATAAACATGATAAATCATATTACGACATTTTTTTACATGGAAACTTGACGAACCGTCTAAGAATTACACAAAATTAATAATGAGTTATGATTAATTCCGCAATAATTAAATATCATGAACCAAAAATATTGGTTAACTAAATATAAGCGGATATGCTCAGAGTGAATCAAATAGTGCTTGATATCCAATATTTATGATTATTCTACAAGTATACACGATTAAGGTAAGTAATATATATGTATATTTTAAAATCTCGAAAAGAATAATACAATAAACTAACTACAACCCTATAATATATTCGTCCAGAATCCGGAATCAACTTGTAGTCCCGTTATGTTGTTTATTTCCAGACGTAAGCAGCGAAATTATTATTATAATTATCTTCATGACGACTGAAGATATTTTGACACAGGATTAGTTGGATAAAGTGAAATTTGTGAATATCTTTACCATTTCGGTATCAACAATGCAAGTACGTTTCACTTCGAACGACGTATCGTACAAGAGAATAACATATAGTTATACCACTTTGCATCAGGCAACGTTTACGGAGTAGACTTCGTATAATTTCCCACTGGCGTGCCGTTTTACTTTTCAAATACATAAACAATATGTGGCATAATAAAAAAAAAGTGGGAAATTAATTCGTTTACGAACAAATCAGATCCTCATTATTGAATACAGATAACGTGCCAAGATAATAACGATTCCACAAATTGAACTTGTTTCAATACAAAACGTACCGTACAGTAACTGTTTTGTGGAAAGAATGTCAATTCGAAAAATTGGTGACTTTGAAAAATTAACGACGGAGCCAGGAATCGAACCTGGCGTCTAGAGATGCTTGACCGGAGCCTTACTCCACTAGACCACCTAGCCGCCCTGACTCTGTTGTCGTTAATTTCTGTCATCACCAGTGAGTTCGAATTTGTTTTCCTGTGCCCGGTTTATGTGTGAGTAAGAAGTTTCGTCTCTGCATGCACGATGTATAAGGAGACTCTAATGTGTTGATGTTGTGTTTACCCTTTTTGAATCCGTGCTTACGATGAGAAGCCCGTAAGACAATCAATGCCGTCTATTGAATGATATGCGGATGTGCAAATCATTAATCTACGAGAGAATATTTGTTGGAAGAATGTAAATTCGAAAAATTGGTGATTTCGAAAAATTAACGACGGCGCCAGGAATCGAACCTGGCGTCTAGAGATGCTTGACCGGAGCCTTACTCCACTAGACCACCTAGCCGCCCTGCAAGGATTCAAAAAGAGTAAACACAACATCTACACATTAGAGTCTCCTCATACATCGTGCATGCAGAGAAGAAACTTCTTACTCACACATAAACCGGGCACAGGAAAACAAATTCGAACTCACTGGTGATGAGAGAAATTAACGACAACAGAGTCAGGGCGGCTAGGTGGTCTAGTGGAGTAAGGCTCCGGTCAAGCATCTCTAGACGCCAGGTTCGATTCCTGGCTCCGTCGTTAATTTTTCTGAATCACCAATTTTTCGAATTTACATTCTTTCAACAAATATTCTCTCGTAGATAAATGATTTGCACATCCGCATATCATTCAATAGTGTAATGATTCAAATATAACCACGCAATGTATACGGCACGATCGGATTAGGTTAGACCCAGGGAGTGGGGAACCTGGTCACAAATTTGAAATTTAGGGGCTTGGTCTACGTATCTCCAGGAGGAAAGAGGTGCGGAGATGTTCCTCTCTGAAATAGTCGACTAACTGAGAATAAAAAGTAAATCTAAACGACGATGCGTACACGGAAAAAAAAATTCTGTTCGGCGAGCTGTATTCTACAGCTCCAGTAACTATACGCACTCTACGGTCTATCTTGTAGTTACAGCAACTATATATTAGTCAGCTCTGATAGCTGCAAGTTGTTCAGCTCTCACAGCTGAATGGTTTTGCTCTAAGAGCTGTAAGTTGCGCTGTGCTCTGGTGCGTTGACATATTTCATAACCTTCAAATTTCATGAGTATGATTTAAATACAGTTGATAGATAATTGTTTAAATAGTCCATTTAAATATGTAAATGACACTGAATAAATAATGATAATAATGATGAAAAATAATACTAATAGCATTATAATTGTACTATTTAATAAAAAGCGCTGTGAGCGGAGCCGAAAAATTCTGGTCTAGCTCTTCGAACGAAGCTGTTTAGCTGAGAGAGCTGAACAACGTACAGCTATGACAGCTGACTAACAGTCAGTTATACGAACCATGCAGTGCTCTTCCAATAACAGAACGTTTAGTTCGACGAACTGTTTACAAGTAACTATCTAATATTTAGTTCCACGAGCTGAATTTTTTTTTCCGTGTACCTATTAAAATCAAAAATTAAACACTCCAAACCCAAGCCCAAATTTAAAAAGAGACGATAAAACGAAGAACATTAAAAGTGCAATAAACAAATATAGTGCCTCGACGAAAAACCGTTATTAACAATACTTTATAATTTCAACGATATCCACCCATTTTAACAATATACACTGTTTTAACTATATACACTTGGAATGAATGAATAGATGAATGAATGAATTTTAAACATAATGACGGCTCATGTGTGGTTATATTTATAAATAAATTCAAATTTCACTCGATTATTCATAGTTGATAAAAGATTTTTAATATTGATTTAGCCTCATTTTTAATTTTCAAATAATCTTATAATAGACGGCATTGCTTGTCTTACGGGCTTCTCATCGGAAGCAAGGATTCAAAAAGGGTAAACACAACATCTACACCTTAGAGTCTCCTTATACATCATGCATGCAGAGAAGAAACTTCTTACTCAGTAATTATTTTGTCTCTGTAGTGAATTAAAATTAAGTCGAAGCATAATTGGAATTTAATGAATTATACTTACGTCACAGCATAATGATGACCGCGACACGCGCTCGTAGAAAACTTAACAATGCTCCAGAACAATAAGAGGTAGGAAGCTGAAAACTTTTACAAAACTTCTTCGAAGCATTGTTACAATGTTGGTGTGATTGAAAAATTAAAACTTCAAATCTCGTCGTACAACTTTTTCAATGTATAGTATAATAAGGAATTTTGCATGAAATCTTTGGAAAAAATCGTAATTTTGTTTATATCCAATATTTAGGATTGTAATTGGGCTTTAAAGACGCGGAATACATTCAAGTTTGTCGTGTTAAAGTTTCAAAAATAAATATCAATACTGAATAAAGTTACAACGATTTGAAGTGAAAAAAAAATATTTTACTTCCATAAAAATGACCTCTTGTATTTCAGAAACTATAAAAATTATCAGTATGGTATATTTGGGATAAAGACGCGTGTTTAGGTCGCTTGACCAGAGTTCTTCTCCAACTTCAATCGGGATGGGATGAGTGAGTGAGAGGGTGAGTAAATAAATAACACGATTTCGCGGGAAAGACAAGACGCTTGCTTCGGCATAAAAACCCTCGCGGTGCAAAGGGAAAAGCCGAAGCAAGACAAGTGTTTATTAACTGCAAATCAGGTCATCACAAAACAGGATAATACAGTCGCTGGTGCGTGCCTCGTCAACCAGATTGAATGATCATTCAATAATCTTAAGCCAACTTATCTAAGTCTCCATGAGAAACCGTGCTCCGCAACTTCCACGCACTCGTGGAAGCAGGGAATGGGGAGCATCATGGTGGCCCAATGCCGTGCAAACAGCGGTCCCGACGTCTCGGGAACCAACGCTGAAGCGCAATGACGCTCGCCCGGGAGACGGGCACCTCCAGCCCTACTAGAGGGTGTGCCGCGTCTCCCCCGACCGTGTTAAACGGATAAATCTTAAAACTACGCGAAACGAAATAATCGACGCGCGTGTCTAAAGCAAACCTAACACGTCCTACCTATTCGAGCGCTCGAGACTAACTAACTTGCGCTGCGCCCTCACCGGCCAAGCGAACGTACGTAACTGCCGATTCGAGTATCGGCCCACGAATTTCTGGCGTGGACAATAAGTACGTAATTTGAATTACTATAACGTTGAACTACTTGTCATGTGGAATAAGAAAGTAAATCTACTGTTGTGACTCTTCAGTCACCTTGTACGTGGTAAATAGGTACAACATACGGATATAACGAAACTAAAGTATTTGCTGTGATAAATTTACAAAACTAATATAATAATAATAAATCCAAATCTTGGTTATCATCCATGTTAAATGTAATAAATATTAAATTTTCTTGGGAACTTGGACAGAATTGATAAGATTCAACTTATCAAAATTTGCAACGTTTCGTTGGTTTCATTTATTTTCCAACTTCATCAGGCAAGCTGTAACAAATGTACATAAACTTTAAAATTAAGTTGCATAAAACAATAGACATGATACATGTAAGTTACAAATTCAGAAATAATAAACTAAACAAAATTACAAAATATTTACTTTTGAGGTTAAATCCTCGTTAAAATCCTTTGGTCCATAACACCAATTCAAAAATATGTTTAAATAAGACTAGACAGATATATACATTTTTTAATAAAATTATAAATTCATTCTGCCAATAAATCAATTTAAATAAAATAAAATGGACAAATATAAACAATGATGGACAAATACACATGTCAAACGTAGTGACTCTTAAATCACAGACTGTACTACTCTCATACAGTGTGATAGTACGTGTGGAGCTCGCATTATCTATATTGTCTATATTATCTATATTTTATTAAAAAATGTATATATCTGTCTAGTCTTCTTTAAACATATTTTTGAATTGGTGTTATGGACCAAAGGATTTTAACGAGGATTTAACCTCAAAAGTAAATATTTTGTAATTTTGTTTAGTTTATTATTTCTGAATTTGTAACTTACATGTATCATGTCTATTGTTTTATGCAACTTAATTTTAAAGTTGATGTACATTTGTTACAGCTTGCCTGATGAAGTTGGAAAATAAATGAAACCAACGAAACGTTGCAAATTTTGATAAGTTGAATCTTATCAATTCTGTCCAAGTTCCCAAGAAAATTTAATATTTATTACATTTAACATGGATGATAACCAAGATTTGGATTTTAGAAAACTGGGAGGTTTTTTCAGACGCATAAGACAAGATTTCGATATAAGTACATGTAAGATGGTTAAAGATCTAACCCGTTGCCATAAGAAACTAGCCAGCATGAGGAGTAGACGGATTTTCTTACTTAGATGCCGAGCCAATAACTTAATTCCTCTACATATTTTTAATAAGGTGGACTACATTTACACCGTCTGTTTAGATGATCACCCGTTTGAAAGAGAAGTTAGTCACGTATTGTTGAGTACTAGAACCAAGTTATTAAATCTAGAAATCAAGATTACCTTGTGGAAGATTGATAATCTACTACGTACGATAGATAACCTTAAAAGAAACGTGGATTCCCGTTTTCCATTAGTTTTATGGATGCAAACTTTGAACAAGCTCCATAATTACTACGAGAGCAATTTTAAGAAAATAAAAAATCAAAACATCAAAAAGTTTGGGAAGCTACAGGACAAGATAACTGACAATGTAGAACAAAAAGTTGGAAACAGAATTTATAATTTTACTGATACAGTTTTACCATCAGAAGTCCAGAAGATCTTAGATTTAGATTTTAATTATGGACTACCAACAACGAATATCAATCAACCGGTCGTTACAATTATTAAGGATCTGGAGGGATGTATCGATAAAGTGAAAGATGACGAGTTATCTAACGAGGGTTTGACGGAAGTGAGAAATAATCTGAGAGCAAGAGGTGTAAATATTGTGACAAATCACATTAAGTATCAGCGTAGAAGCAACAGTAATCACAAGAAAAACTTCAACTTAGTTAAAAATATCAAAGTCACAAGAAATTTCTTTAAACAACATGAGGATCTCTTAGTAATGCGCTCAGATAAAGGTAATTCGACAGTGGTCATGTACAAAGAAGAATACCTCACAGAAATAAACAAGTTGGTTGGCGACCGTAAAACATATGAAAAGATCAAAACAGATCCTACGTCAAAGCTACAAAACATAAGCAACCGCTTAATAAAGAAGTTTGTGGATATTGGTATCCTTGATAACATCGAAGGTAAGCTAATGCGAACTCACAGTGCATTGGCACCAAGAATCTATGGCTTAAGGAAAACCCACAAACCTGGGTGTAAACTTAGACCAGTGGTCAGTAGCATAGGATCACCAGGTTATGAGATCGCCAAGTTTGTTCATAAGAGTCTGTTACCGTTCGTAATGAGTCTGAAATATAATGTGACAGATTCATTTCATTTTTTAGACCAAATTAAACTGAAAAAGATAAACAGAGACCATGTTTTAATATCACTAGACGTGGTATCTCTTTTTACTAATATTCATAACAGTTTAATAAGGAAAATCATCATTGAGCGGTGCACAGTGGTCCGAAAGCCCGAATTCCTGGCCAAAACCCCCAAAACCAAAAGTTATCATCCGAGGTAAAGCTTCACATATTTGTCAATAGATAGCATCAGAGCTTTGAAATCCAAAAGGACAGATGTTTATATTCATTCTATGGCCTGTGGTAAACCCTCGAAAGTGACCTTTGTCAAGACTCGCGCGGGACTGTGGTGTGTGCACGTTTTCGAGCGCGGGATAAAAAAGGCTATAGTTTTTTCAATTTGCATCAAAATCGAGTCAACCAAAATGGATATTATTCCTCAAGGTAAGTGAATTACATAAATTTTGTGAAAGAACCAAGTTTCGGAATTTATGGCGATGATATTAATGATGCAATACGAGTGCTGCAAAATAACCTATTTCATTGAATTGCATTACTATCTGTAGAGAATTAGTTATGATCCCCGGAGATCCTGCGGAGATCTCAACGATTCCTAGTGTGAAAAAGTATAGAGAATGTGAAACCGTTGGCATCGCCTGCTCGTTTTTGCTCCATTGGTCAAAAATAAGCATTCTTTGAAGCAGTGTTTTGTCGACTCGGTCGGAGCCTCGTGTCCCGCCTCGTGGGATTAGTGTAGCGCGGCGATGCAGACTTTTTCTTTTGTTTACATATACCTGAGGACTGTTACAAATGTATCTGATGTAATGTACATAGTGTCCAATTTGAATTTCATTGGACTCGCACTACTGAATATTATCACGAAAGTGAATAATTCTGATTTATAAATTATTAAAAGTAAGTAAAATATTTGCAACGAGACTGCTGATCGATTCGTTGAATTATACCCATGGTATTGTATGTCCACAACTGTACATAAGGTACTTATGCATGGCCCACGGATTGTCGAATTAGCCATTTTGCCAATAGGACAGCTCTCTGAAGAAGCTCAGGAGTCGCGAAATAAAGACGTACGGAATTACCGCGAACGTTACTCACGAAAATGCTCGAGAGAAAAAAATATTGAAGATATATTTCTCCGACTTCTAGCTTCTTCAGACCCGCTTATTTCGAGTTTGCGAAAGGCACATCCCAAAATGGGAAAAAGTTTGTTTCATGAAGCGATCGCGCTTCTAAGTTATGAAAAGTTTAGTTTTGAAGAAGGCGACGCAGACAACGTCATTCATCAAAACGACGTCGATGATGAGTATTCAGATAGCGATTAGTATGTATCTTTAAAAATTATGTTATTTTGTTTTATAAGAAAAAAATCTGTAAGAATTAAAGAAATTAATTTACAAAATATCACTTTCAACAAAGTTGTATCATTTTTCACGGAATATTCCCGCCATTTTCGGTCCATCATTTTTAATTTCGCATTTTTGTATTCGTTTTCGGAATCAGCGACCCCAAAAACGTTACTAGTATGAATTTCAGCGAATTGGTATCATTTTTCGCGAAAAACATCCGCCATTTTGGGGCCGCCATTTTGAATTTTGCATTTTTGTTCTTTTTTTCGGAATCAGCGACCCCAAAAACATTACTAGTATGAATTTCAGCGAATTGGTATCATTTTTCGCGAAAAACACCCGCCATTTTGGGGCCGCCATTTTGAATTTTGCATTTTTGTTCTTTTTTTCGGAATCAGCGACCCCAAAAACATTACTAGTATGAATTTCAGCGAATTGGTATCATTTTTCGCGAAAAACATCCGCCATTTTGGGGCCGCCATTTTGAATTTTACATTTTTGTTTTTTTTTTCGGAATCAGCGACCCCAAAAACATTACTAGTATGAATTTCAGCAAATTGGTATCATTTTTCGCGAAAAACATCCGCCATTTTGGGGCCGCCATTTTGAATTTCGCATTTTTGCATTCATTTTCGAAACCAGCAAGCCAAAAAACTGTAGGTATGGTAATACTAGCAATTTTCACTGAGAAATATTTGAGTTATTAGTTTTGGCCAAGAATTCGGGCTTTCGGACCACTGTGCGGTGGGATGAAATCCAGGAATTTGTGCAATTGGACCAGACTACTCTACTGGAGCTTATTGATTTTTGTTACGACTCGGGATATTTCGTGTTTGATGGCAATTTTTACCTTCAGAAGGAAGGATGTGCTATGGGGAGTCCAGCAAGTCCTTCAATTGCCATCATTGCAGTAGATTATGTTGTTTCAATGGCGTTGACTCACCTTGACTTTGAAATTCCGATTATTAAGTCGTATGTTGATGATCTCTTCGCAGTGGTTCCAAAGGATAAAGTAGACAGCATCTTGGATGTGTTTAATAGTGTTGACAAGGACATCCAGTTTACCTTGGAAGTTGAGAATAACGGGAAGTTGCCTTTTTTGGACATACTAATAGAAAGATCAGAAGATGGTGACCTTATAACTTCTTGGTTCAAAAAACCGTACAGCTCAGGAAGAATTTTGAATTTTAATTCCAATCATCCATTGAGCCAGAAATTGGGGGTTGTAAAAGGGTTTTTGAACAGAGCCATGCGCTTGAGTCATGTGAACAAGACCAAGGAAAGTATTCGCATGGTTAGAAGATTACTGTCATCTAACAATTATCCAAACAAGGTCATCAGCAAGTGTGAGAAAATTGTGTCCGAGAGGATTAGAAACAACATCAGGAGCAACAATGTCAACAGGAATTGGTCGTTTAGCAGATTTCCTTACATAAAAGGCTTGTCACCAAGACTGGGATCTTTATTTAGGCACACCAACTGCAAGTTGATATTCTATAATGTATTCAAGGTTAAGGATCTATTTTCCCGGCTAAAAGACAAAGTGGAGAAAGAAGATAGATCTGGCCTGGTATACAGGATTCCGTGCTCGTGTGGGAAATGGTACGTTGGACAGACCAGGCAAAAATTAAAAACCAGAGTGAGACAACATAAACTTGACTGCAGACCTGAGAAGTCCATAAAAAACAACAAAACAGCATTAGCGGAACATCACTTTGTTGAGGATGGTCATAACTTTTAGTTCGAGGATGTTGAGATTTTAGATCTGGAGAAAAATTACATGAAGAGAAATCTAAGTGAAATGATTTTTATTAAGGCGATGAATTGTGTCAATTTTAGATCCGACACGCAAAACCTTAGTACAATTTACAGTGACCTGATAAATGATGTTAAGGATTTAGTGAAGTCATAGTAATTATTTTTATTTTACTTAGAGTTTGAACTTTCGCGCGCAATATGAATAGTACTAGTCATGGACAACAGAGTCATGTTGACAATATAGATAATGCGAGCTCCACACGTACTATCACACTGTGTGAGAGTAGTACAGTCTGTGATTTAAGAGTCACTACGTTTGACATGTGTATTTGTCCATCATTGTTTATATTTGTCCATTTTATTTTATTTAAATTGATTTATTGGCAGAATGAATTTATAATTTTATTAAAAAATGTATATATCTGTCTAGTCTTATTTAAACATATTTTTGAATTGGTGTTATGGACCAAAGGATTTTAACGAGGATTTAACCTCAAAAGTAAATATTTTGTAATTTTGTTTAGTTTATTATTTCTGAATTTGTAACTTACATGTATCATGTCTATTGTTTTATGCAACTTAATTTTAAAGTTTATGTACATTTGTTACAGCTTGCCTGATGAAGTTGGAAAATAAATGAAACCAACGAAACGTTGCAAATTTTGATAAGTTGAATCTTATCAATTCTGTCCAAGTTCCCAAGAAAATTTAATATTTAATAATAATAAAGTTGCGCGAACAACGCGTAATGAAATTTTACATCAAACGTAAATCTTCAAATTGATTTTTAAGCAAGTCTGAAAAATATCGTACTGGAAAATACTTATTCGACGCTTTTCGTCCCGTTTATGTTGCGGAGTCCTCAATTTCTGGCGATTATTGCATCAACTTACATATGTTTAATGCTAATTTGGCAAGGCTTGATGTATGTTATTGGAAAGAAACAGTAAATGAGTGAATGCCACCGGATTCCCAGTGGTCGAAGATCATATGATTAGTAAGTGTAATCTCAATTCGCAAAAGCTGTACAAAAATAGTATAGCGTATCCCATGCGGTTTTTTCACCGAGCGAGCTGAACTATCTCTCTCGCTCTCTTTCTCTTTCTCCCTCTCTCCCTGTCTCTCTGTCTGTGTCTCTCTCTTGTTCACGCATATCGCGCCAGTAGGGGTGGGTAACACACTATTCGATTATAGACAATACTAATATTTTGTTAAGCTCATAATGTCAACGGCCTGAATTTGTTGAAGTATTGGGAACAGTATACATGTCAGCAACTGTCGGAATCTCGAAGAATTCACAAGTTCGATTTAGTGACTGCCACAGTGACACGGCTAACACACCTCTTTATTCGTTCTCTGAAGAATTTCCAGATTGAATGAAACGCACTTCTTTGCTCGTTCTTTACTCCATTAATTCTACCAACATGGAACTGAGCTAAACAAAATAAATGACGAAAACAAAACAAGTTGTCATAGCGTTAGACAACTGGTGATCAAGTTGTAACACAGTTAGATAAGTATGGTGATGCGACATACAATAGTTAAAATGTTCCAACATGTTGCTTACAACATTTTGCTTATTATTGTTATTATTATAATAAATGCCGGTAGTTGATAAGATAAGAAAACTTGTTTTGGCTTTCATTTTCCGTGCCGTTGAGAAATTGTTTTTTATTTGTATCTCTGATTATACCGGGCAATGAGCTATTTTCGGCTGATTTAGTTTCCGAAGATAATTAAAAGTAAGGCCAGTAGATAAGATATGAGAGTTCTAAATCAAAAAATACCTATGATATTGCTACCGGCGGTTAACATACATGACGTCACGAGTATAATCGCTTGATTTTGCCGTGTGATGAGCGGCCATTTTGATAGCAGCCATTTGGTTTTTGCTTAGTCGGATGAGCAGCCATTTTGATTTTTTATCGTCAGACAGTTTGATCATGAGATTTTTTGCTTAGTCCGATGAGCGGCCATTTTGATTTTTTCATCGTCATCCGTAAACTTTCACGCTAATAGTTTACCCCCAGGGCAAAAATATTATTTTCCATATACTTCGAATACATTCTTTTATGATAATCGATCGGATGGCGACACCGCAATTAGATAGGCTGAGGATGTTTTTGACGGTCAGTAAACTTTCACGCTAAGAGTTTGCCCCCAGGGCGAAAAATGATATTTTCAGCATACCATTTTGATTTTTTCACCGTCACCCGTAAACTTCCACCGTCTGTATAAAATTGATTAGCACATGAACATTGTACATCAGTCAGACTACTATTCTTGTGAGACGAAAGCATTAAAATTATAATGATGCGTAATAACGAATTTACCGGCGAAGAAATAATTATCGGATTTAGCAACGCGACGTCAGAGTTTTCGCTACAAGATCTTCGGTGGCTCGTTGAGTGTGTCCGGAGAGCTCGTGAGCTACCGCACAGACTACACAGGATATATTTTCAGAACAAAACGCTAATCCTGACTTTTCAAAAATGGCAAAACGAGGTGATTGCAATATTTTCGGACATAGAACCAGATGACGATGAACGCAAAGCCGATTGGATCCAGTCTCGTCAGATCAACCGAGAATAAGATAAGTCCTGACGTATGATTGTGCGCTGGAAAACGTTTAACGACTGTATAATTTCAACATACTTCCAATACATTCTTTTGTGTTAATTAGCCAGATGATGAGGAGGGAGGGTATAAAGCTTGGACCTCTCACTACCACTCCCCAAAATTCTTGCGATCTATCTGCATATATTAACTCAACGCACCCGATGCAGACTCATCAGTCTCACACAATACGTGCAAGTCAAAAGTTATACAAACTTCTGCTTATATCAACGTTAAAGTCATAGCCGCTGAAACATACTCAAATATCGTCAAAAAGATGGAGAATGCTCACGATTTGTTAGGCGAGCTGCATCCTAAGCATGGAAATGACGACATCTTCCAGCACTGGATTGGCGTTGGAATGGAAACACTCCAATTACTGCGTGATGTTTCCAAGCGCCCAAGAACGACCATAGGTGCGAAACTGCAAATTCAGCGTACAATCACGCTCGTACAATTCTGGATAGCAAAGATTCGGCAACAGCTGCGGTAGCGACAGCAGCAGCGGCGGCAGCAGCAGCACGCCATGGTGATGGGTGCTGATATCGGCAGTCCTGGCAGCATGCAGTAGGACGGAGTCGATAGTGCTTTCGCCAACCGGATCCGAACGGAAGTTGTCACAAATCTCGGGTATAAGAATTTTCAAGCCTTTTTCAACGACGCGCAGCAGATCATCGTTGAGCGATTGAGGCTGGTACTGCGCGCGAAGGGTAATGTGAAGGTTAACCTCACATTATCGTGCAAATTTAAAAACATAAAGCACGAGGGTATTGCGGAAGAAGTTGAAAGCTTCAACACCTCCAACATCGCGATCCTCCCCTCGAGCGACATGAACAGTTGGCTTACGCACGCGAGGAACGATCTACTTGTGAAGGTTGAGGATTTTGAACAACGCGATTCTGGGTGGAGCATGATCGAGATCCTCAATACTGCCGTAAATATCAACCGGTACCAGCCTCTCGCTGCGGGGTTTTCGACATTCGTTGAGCTGCCCAAGGATAATCAGCGGAAGAGGGGGGTGGCGAAGGTGAAAAACAAAGATGAAAGATGTCTTCTCTGGTCCATCACTGCTGCCCGCCACCCAGTCAACACCAACACCGATAGGACTCTCCATTATCGCCGCGATATTTCCAAGGTGGACTGTACAGGTATCATATTCCCTGCTACTCTACATCATGTGAAAAAGCTTGAGAGATTGAATAATTTGCGAATCAATGTATGTGGGATAGAATCTCAAATTTTTTCAGATCATGCAAAATCGAATAACAGCGTCATCCTGCCAATTTATTTGAGCGATCATTTGAGTACCGCAAACTTTGACACGATTCATTTCCTGATGGTTGACAATAACCCAGAAAATGATATGGCTCGCGAGTTAACACCAAGGTTCCACTTTGCTTGGATTAAAGATCTTTCACGATTGGTGAGCAAACAATTGTCTGAACATAATGGTCAACTGTTTTTATGCGATAGATGTTTGTGTCACTTCAGTGTGAAACATGCCGACGACAATCATCGGCAAGATTGTATAATGCTAAATAAAGTATGCATGGAATTTCCCGAGTCTAAAGATTTAGCATTTTCAAATTTTCAAAACAAGGGTACCGTCCCGTTTGTCGTTTACGCCGATCTCGAATGCATATTAGAGTCTATATCGGTTAATCAATTCCGAAATCACGTTTCAACCCGTAAAACACGTAAATTTCAAAAGCATATCCCGCACAGTGTAGCGTACTATGTACATTGCCCGTACGATGAGACTTTATCGGAGTTCGACAGTAAACGCGGCATTGAACGCATAGATGGTTTCATGCAGCAGCTTGAAGATTTATCGATTAAAGTAGAGTCACGCGTCAAAAACCTAATTCCGATGAAGTCTCTTACCCAAGTGCAACGCGATCGTCACGTACGCGCAAAGAATTGCTATATTTACGAAAAGACGTTTACCCCTGAGGAGAAAAAGTGTCATGACCACTGTCACTTCACGGGTAAATATCGTGGTCCTGCTCATAGTCGGTGTAATTTGAATTTCAGAGAGACGTACACAATCCCAATAGTTTTCCACAATTTGTCCGGTTACGTTTCTCACTTTTTAATAGAATCCCTCGCGTCAACTTTCCCCGCTGAAATTACCCTGCTACCCATAAATAAGGAAAAATATATATCCTTCACAAAACGCGTTGATGGGACGATGATGCACTTGAGATTTATCGATTCGTTTCGATTTATGGCTAGCAGCATCGATAAACTCTCGTAATATTTGAATGATGCCGACAAGCACATAACACGTTTTTATAATAATCCGACTCATTTCAGTTTGATGACCCGCAAAGGCGTTTTTCTGTATGAATACGTCGATTGTCGGAGGAAACTCGATGAAACGCGATTACCTGCAAGGAAGCATTTCTACTCGCACTTCTACGATGCAAATATTTCAGACACCGATTACGAGCACGCTAAAAATGCTTGTGGGTAATTTCATTGAGAGTCATTGAGGAGCTATTCAGATTAATATTTGAAGACCGATGTTCTTTTGCTCACCTATAGTTTCGGAGATTTCCGCGCTAGCTGCTTCAAAACATACGATTTAGATCCGTTGCACTACTACACTGCACCGGGACTTGCTTTTGACGCGATGCACAAGCATACCAATGTAACTTCGCAACTTTTAGACAACCCTGAAATGGTGTTATTTATTGAAAGAACCATTCGAGGCGGCGCAGCACAATGTTCTAATCGACACGCTCGGGCCGATAATAGATTCATGGGAAAAGATTTCGATCCAAACAAAAGCGGAATTGTATCCCACGTATTTTGACGTAAATGACCTGTACGGTGCAGCTATGAGCGTGCATTTACCAATCGGCTCGTTCGAGTAGGAGTATCAGCACATCGATATAACGGAACATTCGGACGATTCGCCGATCGGCTACTTCCTGGAGGTAGATTTGGAATATCCTGTGGAACTCCACGAGGATCACAAAGACTTGCCTCTTTGTCCCGAGCATTTTACTCCTCCAGGTAGTAAAAACGCCAAACTCGCGACCACCTTCCATCCCAAAACAAAGTATATATTGCACTATAGAAATTTGAAACAGTGTTTGAGTTTAGGATTGTGAGTAACGAAAGTGCACAGAGTTTTAAAGTGTGCACAATCTCCATGGCTCGAGCCTTACATTACGCTCAACACAGACATGCGCAAGCGGTCTAGGAATGAATTTGAGATAAACTTTCTGCTGAAATATAAATTGAACGTCGATATTAGTTATATATATATATAATATATATATATATATATACATTCTGTTTATGTCCATAGGTAAGAGTAGGTATAGTACGTATGTGTGTGTGTAGGCTGAGCAATAGCGTACCAGCAGGTAGATCAGCTCAGTGCGTATTGCGAGTTGGCTCTGAACCCAGCGTTTGCTGGACAGCCACCATTTGTATTCAAAGTAATATTAGTAAAGATCCGGGTCTTAATCAAAAATAAACTGCAGTATCAACAAATATCCTGTGTACCTTTTTCATTTTACTTCCACAACCTATATCAGGTTATGGGCCCAGTTACGAAGGTTTAACGCGAAAAGTCAGTGATTAGCTCATCGACGCTTTATTCAAAAGTGAAAAACCAATATGGCAGCCAATACGTCGTTGAGCGGGCTTCAGACAATCGAAAAGTTGAAAGGCCGCGAAAATTATGATGATTGGGCAGTGGCAATGGAAGCTTACTTGACCCACGAAGATTTGTGGGATTTTATTAATCCCGACAATGCAGCGGCAGTTCCTACCGACCCCCAGAAAGATAAAAAAACTCGCGCCAAAATCATCCTTGCGGTCGAGCGGCAGGTATATGGACACGTAAGAGATTTGAATACGGCCCGTGATGTGTGGTTGGCTCTAAAGAAAACCTATGCAGATACAGGAGTGACCAGGGGTCTGCAACTGATAAAGTTGGTTACAGACATGAAGCTCGAAAATTGTTCGTCCGAAGAAAATTATATTGATACAATTGTATCGGCCGCTCACCAGTTGAAGAGTATCGGCTTGGAGTTCCCGGACAAAGTAATAGGAGTAATTCTATTGAATGGTCTTCCCGAAGTATACAAACCCATGGTCATGGCTCTGGAAAGTTCCAAGGTCGATCTAACGACAGACTTGGAAAGATTTTACAAGATGTTAAGTGGTTTTCAACGGAACAAAACAATGACTTGGCATTCTTTTCGCGCGCAAACGCTGGATACAAACAAAACAGAGGTAGAAGAGGCGTTCAGAGAGGCAGATCATCGTTTATTTGCTATAGATGTAATCGTCCTGGACATTACGCAAGAAATTGTCGTCGAGTTAGTGGTAATAGCAGCAACTGGGGTCAAAACAATAACAACAGCGGTAACAACAGGAGAGATGGGTCTGGTGCCATGGCAGCTCAAGGCGGTGATGAAGAAGACGAGTACGAGAGCGCCGAGATTGAGTATGCGAGTGTGTCGCTGATAGCGATGGGCACATGTAGTAGCGACTCATGGATGATAAACTCAGCTGCTTCGAGGCATATGTGTAATAATAGAGGTATGTTCGAGAATATGCGTGATTCGAAAATCAAAATAATAATAGTAGCGAATAAACAGAAACTCAAGGTATGCGGAGAGGGCGATGTAAATCTGTATACGCACCATAATAATAAGAGAGTATTAATTAAGTTAAAGAATGTTTTGTATTCACCAGAGTTGGCTTCGAATTTATTATCCGTAGGTGTAATGACAAAATCGGGTTGGAATATTGATTTCAAAGAGAAAGATTGTAAGATCTTTAATAAGCGTTCAGATATTGTTATTGTCGGAAATAAAAGTAAAAATGGTGTGTATATCTTTGATATCAAGAATGATAAAATAAATAGTTCTAAATCTATTTTCAGTTGCCCTGCAGTAGTGAAGAAGGTTCAAAATAAAAGGGAAAGTTTGGAATTATGGCATCGGAGAATGGCTCATTTAAATGTTGATGCTTTGAAAAAATTGTTAAGTAATTATGTAGATATTCAAGTAGTAAATGATAAAAATTTTTTCTGTGAAATTTGTCCAATGGCCAAGCATCCAAGACATTGTTTTAAATCTAGCTTTAATAGAGCCAGTAAGAAATTAGAGTTAATCCATTCAGACCTCTGCCAAGTTCCAACTTTGTCTTATGATGGATACAAATATTTTTTAACTTTTATAGATGATTACAGTCGAAAATCAGTAATTTATTTCCTTAAATCCAAAGATCAAGCTACTAATATGTTTTTGCAATTTAAATCTTTAGTTGAAAATGAAACGAGTAGTAAAATTATTAATCTAAGAATAGATAACGGTACTGAGTATTTAAATAAACAATTTAAGGATATTTGTATTAAAGCAGGAATAAATATTCAAACAACGATTCCAGGTAATCCTTAGCAAAACGGCCGAGCGGAAAGGCTAAATCGTACGTTACTAGATAAAGCTCGTTGCATGTTGATAGATGCGAATTTGTCAAGTAAATTTTGGAAAGATGCCGTAGCGACGGCCGCTTATTTATATAATAGGTCCCCTCACGCGGCACTTGAATGGAAAACTCCCGAAGAACTTTGGAGTTGTAAACTTCCGAACTTAACAAGCGTTAAAATTTTTGGTTGTAAAGCGTTCGCTCGAGTGCCATCGGAGAACAAGAAAACATTAGATCCTTAATCTGTAGAATGTAAATTTATAGGTTATTGCCCGAGTCAAAGAGGTTTTAGACTTTGGGATATTGTAAACAAAAAAATTTTAGTAAGTAGGGATGTAATATTTGTTGAAAAATCTGTAAATTCTAAATGCTCTGTTGATAATGTTCAAAATAATTCTAAAAATATCGCTTTACTACCTATTCAAGAAAAGTCAGAAACGATTGATCAACCGAATCTCGAACGAAATCAAAATCGCGATAACGTGGACGAGATGGGTGCCAATGAACAGGCTAAACAACCGACTGAACCTGTAATTAGAAGAACATCTAGAGATAAAAAACGTCCAGCATATTTACAAGATTACGTTACAAATTTTTCGTCGACGTCTAGTTGAAATCCATTTTCAGCGAATAGTACTTTAGAAACAAATCAATCAATTGATAGTAATAATTCTTTTGATGATTATCAAATGGTCCAAATCGATTCTACTCCTGCAACATACCGAGAAGCGATAGAGAGTCCTGAAAAATCTTCCTGGATCCAAGCGATGGATAAGGAGATGAGCTCGATAAATAAAAATAGTACTTGGACACTTGTAGACTTGCCTATCGATCGAGAACCAATAACTTGCAAGTGGGTCTATAAGAAAAAGGTTGATGAAAGGGGTAATGCTTTCTGTAAAGCGAGACTCGTCGCTCGCGGTTTCGACCAAGTTCTAGGAATAGACTATAGCGAAACGTATTCGCCAGTAGTGCGCTATACGACTTTACGCGTGTTGTTCGCCTATGCAGCTAGAAAAGTTTTGGATATTCTTCATTTCGATGTGGAATCTGCATATCTTCACGGTGAGTTGGATGAAGAGATTTATTTAACTCAGCCGGAAGGCTATGAACAACAGGGTATTAAAGGAAAATTCTATCTATTAAACAAGGCACTCTACGGTTTAAAACAAAGTGGCCGACCATGGAATAAAAGGATAGATGGTGATTTAAAATTGATGAATATGACGCAGTCCAGGCAAGATCCATGCGTATATTTTTATATCGATGAAAATGTCATTTTAATTACAGTTATTTATGTCGACGACATCCTTATGTTCACAAATAGTATACATTGCGTAAAAATTCTTTTTGATAATTTATCTAAGAAATATCCCATAAAGAATTTAGGTGAAGCGAAGAGATTCTTAGGAGTAAATATAAGTCGCGATAAAGAAAACGGTTGGATAAGCTTAGGTCAAATGCATTATGTAGAATCCCTTTTGCACAAGTTCGGCATGAGTGATAGTAATTCAGTGTCGACTCCAATCGAAACAACAGATTTTCCTGCACCAAGACAAAAGGATACGCGAAAGCCAGCAGACATACCTTATCAATCAGCTGTTGGTAGTCTCATGTATTTATTACAATGGACAAGGCCAGATCTTGCATACGCTATTGGTGCTGTTAGTAAATCTAATTCCAATTATACCGAAGAGCATTGGGAATTAGTCAAACGAATTTTTAGATACCTAAAGGGCACAGCATCATACAGACTGTATTATTTCAAATCAGGGAATCAGGATTTGTTTGGCTATAGCGATGCTAGCTATAATCAAAGTCTGCAAGATCCGAGACCAGTCGTGGCTTATGTTTTTATTATGCAAGGAGGCGCAGTCAGCTGGCGTTCCACAAGAAAAACTTTAACCAGTATTTCGTCGGAAGAAGAAGAATTTGTAGCGATGGCAGACGCAACCCAAGAAATCATTTGGTTGAGAGAATTGACCATTGAATTAAACATCATATCAAATAGTCCCATCCATTTAAAATCTGATTGTCGACCAGCGATTGACCATATCAAAAACGCGAATTATAGTTGTAAAACTAAACACATAAATGTAAGAATGTCTTTTGTCAGAGATCATGTACCTCAAAAAACTATCACATTAGATTTTGTCCCAACGAACGAAATGGTAGCTGATGCGATAACAAAAGCTGTAAGAATTAATAAATTAAATTTTTTCATCACCCATACAGGTTTATATAATACTTTTTTATAATATATATATATTTGTTCTTGTAAGTGGAGTTCAATTTAGGGGCAAGTATTGAAATATAAATTGAACGTCGATATTAGTTATATATGTATATTCTGTTTATGTCCATAGGTAAGAGTAGGTATAGTACGTATGTGTGTGTGTAGGCTGAGCAATAGCGCACCGGCAGATAGATCGGCTCAGTGCGTATTGCGAGTTAGCTCTGAACCCAGCGTTTGCTGGACAGCCAACATTTGTATTCAAAGTAATATTAGTAAAGATCCGGGTCTTAATCAAAAATAAACTGCAGTATAAACAAATATCCTGTGTACCTTTTTCATTTTACTTCCACAACCTATATCACTTTCACAAACTCATGAATAGCGCGGTGTTCGGCAAGACTATGGAGAATGTGCGAAATCATAATGATGTTGAATTGGTCACAAAATAGGAGGGAAGTGGTGGTGCGAGAGCGATTATTTCCTGGGCAAACTTTCACAGCTGCAGCGTATTTGGCGCTGATATGGTTATCATTGAAATGAATGGTGTCAAAGTTCGCTTTGTTGAACCTATTTACGTCAGTCCATCGATTCGAGATCTGTCAAAAATCAATCTTCACAATTTCCACTATAATTATGTAAAATCCAACTTTTTGAACAACGAGGCCAAATTGTTGTATACCGACACATACAGCCTTATTCATCAATTTAACGTATCGAACATCTACGACATCATCAAACGTGATGTGGATACAATGTTTGATACCTCCGACTATCCGCTCGACAATGCGTATGGCATTCTTCTCAAAAACAAGAAATGACTAGGGCTAATGAAGGATGAAAATGATGGTGAAATTATGACAGAGTTTGTGGGACTGCGAGCAAAGCTGTACACATTTACTACGATGGGTGAGGATGGGGAAAAAGTGAGTAAGCGTGCCTAGGGTGTATAAAAGTCTTTGATAAATAGCATCACGTTTGATGATTATGAGCGCTGTCTGATGGCTTACCAAGAGTTGACCCTCCCCCAGTGTTTGATACGAAGTAAAAAACATGAAGTAAGCACGATCGTACAAAAAAAAATTGGCTTTGAGTTGGCAAGATGACAAGCGGCAATTGATACATGGACAGACCGACACCCCACTTAGGGGGTTTGTCCCAGTTCCCCAATAGCTATAGGATAAAACTGTAGACGTAAAATTATTGTAAATATTTGCGTTTGACGCCACGGACGACCCGCCATCAGGCGGAAACGATATTGACTGGATTTGAAAATGTATATCCATGTACTTAACAATTATTTATTCATTTATTATTAATATATTGAGAAATTATTCATATTTATTCGTTTACCACAAGAAAAGTTTTCAGAAAATGGAAAAAAGTTTCCAGAAAACGAAAAAAAGTTTTCGGAAAATGAAAAAAAGTTTCCAGAAAACCAAAAAAAGTTTTCTAAAAACTTTTTTTCGTTTTCTGAAAATTTTCTTCCATTTTCTGAAAACTTTTCTCGTGGTAAACGAATAAATATTAATAATTCCTTGATATATCAATAATAAATAAATGAATAATTGTTGAGTATATGAATTCGCATTTTGAAACTTCAAATCCATTAAATAGCGTATTGATCGTGAAACGTTTCCGCCCGATGGTGGATCGTTCGAGGCGTCAAACATCAAATATTTACATCAATTCTACGTCTACAGTTTATCCTATAGCTATTGGCGGGCTGGGACAAACCCCCAATGTACGGTGTCGGTCTGTCCAGGTATCAATTGCCGCTTGTCATCCTGCCAACTAAGAGCCAATTTTTTTAGTACGATCGTGCTTACTTCGTGTTTTTTGCTGCGTACTACACACTGTGGAAGAGTCAACTCTTGGTGCCGCCCCGAAGCTTTCCGAAAACTTTTCTTCGTTTTCTGGAAACTTTTTTCCATTTTCTGAAAACTTTTCTTGTGGTAAACGAATAAAGATGAATAATTGTTCAATATATCAATAATAAACAAATAAATAATTGATGAATACATGAATTTACATGGTCTTCGAATTTTAAAACTTCGATCTGCTCAATATCGTATTGCTGGCGAAACGTCTCTGCTTCATGAAGTATTGCCCTAGGTGTCAAACGCATATATTTACAACGGTTCTATGCCCTCAGTTCCAGCCTACGGCTAGTTTATTGCGGGTTTGCAGCACACCCTCCAAGTTCTGGTGCCTGTTTGCCCAGGTATTGGTTGCATATTACCGTCTTGTCTACTCATGATCAATTTTTCAGTACATTGGGGCTAACCTCGCGTTTTTTACTACGTATTAAACACTGTGGGGTTGATCAACTCTTGGTAAGCCCCTCAGACGGTTCTTATAATCGTTAAACGTGACGGTTTTCAACGTTGCACTTTCGGCATTCTTGACACGTTTGCTCACTTTGATGGCAAATGTGCTCAGTTTTACGTGCATCCCCGATGAATTCGGTCATGATTTTTCCATTGTTCCCATCCTTCATCAGAACCCGAGGTGTGAAATGCTCGAGACAGAAGAATTAAAATCTTTATGATTCTTGTGAAGCTCTATAGGATATCCGGATATCCATCGGTTCAGGATGTAACCGATCAGTGGATCGTCCGAGTAAATTGATATATCGATAAGATTATGCCACTACTCGAACGAACCGTATAGATTGCTTACGTCAAAATACATGAGATACGATTCCACGTTACTAGGATCAAAATCTTTCCACATAAACTTGTTATTGGCCCGAGCGTGTTGATCAGAATATTGTAAATTTACTCCCATGTATTTGAGCATAGCATCGAAAGCAAGTCCCGGCACTGTGTAGTAGTGCAACGGATGTAAATCATATGTTCTGAGATATCTGGTCAGATCACCGTTTTGCATTTATCAATCTCTATAGTTCTCCATTGGCTCTAAATGGAATTCTTCCCAAACATTTTGAGCATGCTTGTAATCGTCGTTTGAAATATTTGCATTACATAGGTGTGAGTAGAAATGCTTCTTTGCAGGTTGCTGAGTTTCATCGAGCTTCTCCCAGCAATCAACGTATTCATGGGGAAAACGTCGATGCCAGTCATCAAACTGAAATGAGTCTGGTTATTGCAGAATTTACGCGTTGTATGTTTATCAGCATCATTCAAATATGTGGAAAGTTTATGGAAAGGATGCTGCTAGCCATAAAAATCAAAACGAATCAATGAATCTCAAGCACATTATTGTTCCATCAACGCATTCGTGAATGACATATATTTTTCCTTATTTACTGGCAGCAGCGTAATTTTATGGGAAAAAGTTGATATGCTAGGGATTTTAATAAAAATCGCGTCTCCAATAGAGTTGATGAATTGTGCAAACCTGATGGAATTGTGAATCGTGTTAATGTTAATAACGGCCAGGAATATGAATATTTTTACATACGTTAATTCTAAATATATCTGTCTTGAAAGGCATGTCAGAAATCAAATTATTGCTTCACATAATGCCATCGTACTACAACAATGAGGACTGGAAAATTTTGTGATGCATACCGCACTCACGACAGCTCCGCTAGAATCTACTGAATTTGTATTTTCAAACATGAATAAGTCCGGTTACATTACCTATATTGCATGAGAAGTAGTACGTGTAACAAAATGAGAACGAGTAGACGACAGAATAAGTAAAATGAGCGAATATTATCAAGAGCTTCCCCGTCTATGGAGGAAATGGAAGTCTTTTCATGTTACCGGGAAACCTGCAAAAGATGATGTTATATTAGGTTGGCTAGGTTGTACAATCTCGAGTTGGGATAGGTTATATTAGGTTGGGTTATAGTGTCTTGGGTCAAGTTAGGTTATGTCAAGTTAGAGTAGCTTTGACGTAGGTCAGGTTGTAGAAACCTCGAGGCCGTCGCGCCAACCGCGAATTGCTCAAGAATCATTGAACTATCGAAGCTAGCGATCAAGCTTGATCGAATAAATCATTTCAGAAAGTATTTTATCTATTTAGGTTAGGTTGGGCAGTCTTGGATGAGGATAGGTTATATTAGGTTTCAAACGGCGATACAGGAGGAAAGGGCCACACCTGCTAATAGGGCCAAGACCAACGACCACCCTAGACAAGGAGCCTTCAGCTACGCAGAGGCGGCCAAGGCTAAGGTACAGACGAGGACCCCGCCGTCGCATACCACACCCGTGGCCACCGCTGCTGCGATGGCCAACGGAGGAAGAAAGAGAACCAAAACACAAGCGGTAGGGCAAATCCCCGAGCAAGAAGGAAGTAAGAAGGGACAGCGAAGGGGATTCGCGGTAATGGTCAGGGTCGAGGGGGAGGGGTACGAAAGAACCCTGGAGAGAATCAAAAGGGACGTTCCACCACCGGAAGGCGGGGGCCTGCGGAGCATCAGAAGGAGTAGGGACGGGTCCCTCCTGATGGTATGCGAGGAGATGCCAACGGCCAAGAAAATGGCGGACTTGGTGGCCACAAAGCTAGGGGAGGGGGCCGACGTCAAGATACTGGGCGACAGGGTGATAATTAAGATTCGCGGGCTGGACGCACTAGTGCAGGCGGAAGACATCCGAACCGCACTTATCAATGAGATACCCACGGAAAAGGACGACAGCGACCAGATAGAAGTTATAAGGATTATCACCTACCCGTGGAATGAGAAAGCCGCCATCGTGAAAATCAGTCGGCGCACCTTACAGGCCTTGAATGGGAGAGCCAACATGAGAATAGGCTGGACCATGGCCAGAATCATTGTAGGCCCGCAAGGGGTACGATGCCGTAACTGCAATAGACACGGGCACAAGGAGGAGGTGTGCCGTGGCCCTGGAGGGCAGGGACAGCGCGGAAACCTGGCAAAAGGGACAGAGCGCAATAGGATCCCACAGGAAATTTCCCCGCGGGGGACGTGCCAAGAGGTCGCGGAGTTTGACAGTCTGGTAGAGCAGGGGACCACCCCAGTGTCGAATAGTACCAGGAACGAGGTGTCCCCAACCGGCACCGGGCTGCAACAACAACAACCCGGAACAGAAAATGGCGGTGAGTCTTAACTGCCTACAAATAAATCTCAACAACTCGAGGGCTGCGGCCGATCTACTGGCACAGACTACCACAGACCAGCGGACAGACCTAGTCATAATTAGCGAACCTGCTAAAACAGGCAGAGGCTTGGGCAGGTGGTACAGTAGTAATGACGGGAAAGCCAGCGTCGTTATTATAAATAAAAACCTGTCCGCAAAAAAGCTGGTGGCGGGCAGGGCATATGTGGTGGTCGAAGTAGACAGAATAGTAATTGTAAGCTGTTACCTCGCACCAAATGAAAAATGGAGGGATTACGGGAGACAGGTGGCCGAAATAGAAGACACACTGCGAGCCATACTTCACGAGGGTCCGACCAATAGAAAGAGACGTGGGGTCATCCTGGCTGGAGACCTGAACTCCAAATCAAGGGTATGGACTGACAGGACCGACCGGCGAGGCAGGAGGATTGAAGAGCTAATAGATGCGCTGGACATGGTGTGTCTGAACTTGAACGGAGAGCATACCTTCGAGCGAAGGGGATGGTCCGCGGTGTTAGACGTCACTATAGCAACTCCGGACGTAGCAAGCCGAATATCAGGTTGGACGGTCCTAGAGGTAGAAACCCTTAGCGACCACAGGGCAATATGCTTCCGACTTCAAGGCAAGGAGGAAGCGACAGGGCAAAGGCCAGCAACACAGGAGGATGGCACCCGTAAATGGATCATCAAGAAACTCAATGAGGCCAAGCTGAAGCGGTGTGCGAACGAAGTGAAAACGCCACGCAAGGGAGACCCCGAGGACATGGCGGAGGAGCTTACAAGATCCATACAAGGATTATGTGACAGGGTCATGCCAAGGCGGCGTCACGGCGGCGGAAGGAAGACCGTCTATTGGTGGAACGAGGAGATCGCGGCAGGCAGACAAAGATGTATAAAAACAAGAAGGTCCCTGCAAAGGGAACGAAAGAGAAGGGCACGTATGGGGGAACAGGTCCCCGAAGATCAGGAGGACAAGCTCAGGGAGGAGAGACGGGCACTTCGCAAGCTCATAAGAGCAAGCAAAGGCAGAGCTTGGGATGACCTCATACGAACCATCGACGACGACGTATGGGGGAAGCCATACAGAATCGTTACGGGGAAACTGAGTAACGCCAACGCAGGACCTTCGAGTATGGAGGAAGCGATGGAGGTATACGCCACGCTGTTCCCAGCGGGTCCGACTCTGGCGCCGAGCGGCGAGGACGAAGGACGACACGAAGACCAGCGAGAATCAGACACAGCCGACGGTGGACCTCTAGGGTATGCCGAAATAGACAGGGCAGTAAGGAGAACCAGGACGGGTAAGGCGCCGGGACCCGATGGCATCTACCCCGAAGTGGTAAAAAGGATTTACAGGGTGAACCCGACCCCACTGGGTGAAACGATAAAGAGGTGTCTCGAGCGAAGATACTTTCCGAAGATCTGGAAAGAAGCAGAGCTGATCCTTATACCGAAGGGTACGAGCAAAACCGACGGCGAAGGAGGAGAAAAGAAAAAGCAGGGATACAGGCCGATCAGCCTCCTGAGTGTCCTGGGCAAAACGCTGGAAAGAGTGGTGGATGCTAAAATAAAAGACCACCTGAAAAATAGAGGCTTCCTCAGCAAGAATCAATACGGCTTCCGCGAAGGCCTCTCGACGATTGACGCAGTGGACCGTGTGACGACGGCCATCAAACAAAAAACTAAGAGGAAAGGCTGGGTAGCTGGGGTATGCATAGACATTAAAAATGCGTTTGGGTCCATCCCCTGGCCGGAGATAATGGAGGCAGCGGCAACGGCTGAGCTCCCGAATGACCTAACAGGGATCCTCAGATCATACCTACAAGATAGACACATCCAGATTAGGGCTGGGGGGAAGAGCGTCAAGGCGCAATTGACAAGAGGCATCCCCCAAGGCTCGATACTGGGGCCAACCCTCTGGAACCTGGCTTACAATAAAGTGCTATCACAAACGTATAACACAGAAATGGAGATCACCTGTTACGCGGACGATACCTTGATCCTGGTAGAGGGACGGACAGGAGAGGAGACCGCAGAGAGGGCTTCCCGCGCAGCAGCTGAGGTCATTGAACAGATCGAAACGCTAGGACTTCAGATCGCGGTTGAAAAAACAGAGGTGGTCTTCTTTACGAAGAAAAGAGCTCCACCACCAGAAACAGTGCAAATCAGAGGAAAGGAGATCCATGCTGCCAAAAGCATGAAATACCTAGGCATCATCCTAGACCGAAAACTGAACTACTCGGAGCACCTGGACATGGCGTCGGCCAAGGCCATAAGAGTGATGAATAGCATCGGGAGGCTTATGCCCAATATCGGGGGACCGAAACAGGCGAGACGAAAGCTACTCGCACGCGTCGGCGAGTCCATTATAATGTACGGGGCTCAAATCTGGGGCGACGAGGCCAGAAAGGAGACGCGAGCCAGGAAGCTCAGGGTAGTTCAAAGGGCATGCGCACTGAGGGTTGCGTCGGCGTACCGAACGGCACCCAATGAGGCTCTTACCGTCATCGCAGGTATACAACCTCTGGAGATAACGGCGCAGAAATGGAGGCGGCAGTGGACCAAGGGAGGAGCAAGACGGGAGATGGAAACCTACCAAACCCCGAAGCAGAGAAAAGAGGCGATGAGAAGAGAGGCGGAGGAGGCGACGTCCTGGGCGAGACAGGAGTGGTGCACCAGGTGGAGGGACCACCGCAACACTAGTAACTGGGCCAGGAGACTCATCAAAGACCCGAATAAATGGTTGGACAGGACGCATGGGGAAATAAACTACCATCTGACGCAGATGCTCACCGGACATGGGACGTTCAATGAGTACCTGCACAGATTCCGGAAACGGACAGCGGCAGGATGCGGTTACTGTACTGCGACCTCAGACAGCGTCGAGCACACCATATTTAGGTGCCAAAAATGGAACGCAGTGAGAGGTCAATCCTGGAAGAGGAGGACTGGGGAACCACTAAGCCCGGACAATATCGTCGAGGAGTTGCTCTCCAGCGAGAAAAGGTGGAAGGAGATCGCGGCAATAGTCTACGAAATCATCTCAACTAAAGATAAGGACGACAGAAACAATGGCTTCTGACAAAAGAAGACCATCTTGTAAGTCTTAAAAGATTCCTACTCGCTTATATCAGGCATCGTAGTTATTGACGCGTGTTATCATCGTCACTTACTTCCACTCCTATTTTTAACTAAATACTGATTTGTACACCAATATACCTTTCCTACCTATTTCACATACTGACTATTTATCTATCTATTTACTCTATTTATCTATCCTATTTATTCTATCTATCTATTCTGACTATGCACACGTAATTCATGTATTATTTTAAACTATATACTAATTTACTTATTTTACTTTTTACACACTGACTATCCTTCTACTCTATTTATCTATTTATTTATCTACATTTACACCCTGTCTATTGACAAGTTTTAAACATCGTAACGTCCTTCCATGTCTATTTTAAACTATACACTAATTTACCTATCTTACTTTTTACAGACTGACTATACTTACACTCTATTTATCTATTTATTCATCTACATTATACACCTTGTCTATTGACAAGTTTTAAACATAGTAACGTCCTTCCATGTTTATTTTAAACTGTATACTAATTTACCTATTTTACTTTTTACGCACTAACTATCCTTCTACTCTATTTATCTATTTATTTATCTACATTTACACCTTGTCTATTGACAAGTTTTAAACATCGTAACGTCCTTCCATGTCTATTTTAAACTATATACTAATTTACCTATCTTACTTTTTACACACTGACTACCCTTTTACTTTATTTATCTATTTATTTATCTACATTTATTTTAAACTATATACTAATTTACCTATTTTACTTTTTACACACTGACTATCCTTCTACTCTATTTATCTATTTATTTATCTACATTTACACCTTGTCTATTGACAAGTTTTAAACATCGTAACGTCCTTCCATGTCTATTTTAAACTATATATTAATTTACCTATTCTACTTTTTACACACTAACTATCTATTTACTCTATTTATTCATTCTATACTTTCTATCCAATCTACTTCTTCCATTTACTCTAGTTATTTATCCTTGTACATGGAAGTAATGACGGTTTCCTATCTGAAAACCGCAGAGAGGTAAGATAAGAGGGTGCTCAAATAGTGGGACCTTCGCCCACACAGAAGTTGAATAAGAACCAAGAGTGCCTAACATCCCTTGGAAGGGGGCTACCCCGCGTCCCCACGGGGAGGGGCTCGCGACCAGGGGCGACTGCCATAGCCGGTCCGAAGCCCGGTTGAGAAAAGTAGACGGGCCTAACTGAGCCTAACTTTGTCCCCAGCTGGCTACCCCCGGTGGGCGAGATGAGGGCACCTGGGCTGGCCTCCTCAGGGGGGCACGCTACGGTGCCACACCACGCCGACTGGATCGGGTGTAAGATGCAATGCCGAAAGGCGGTTCCTTGCCCCCGAGCTGAGGAACTCCAACTCGGCGGTAGATCTTCGGCAAAAAAAAAAAAAAAAAAAAAGGTTATATTAGGTTGGGTTGTAGTGTCTTGGATCAAGTTAGGTTACGTTAGGTCAAGTCCTACCGTCTTAGGTCAGGTTAGCTTTTACTCCACTGGGGTTAGGTCGGGTTAGAGCTATGGATGATATAGGCAGGGAGGACTATCTCCGCGTACAGAAAGTGTCGGTAAAGCCGAGGCAAAGAAATTGAGATCGCGTCACTGCGTAAAAAATTGTATCCATTTTTCAAACTTCACTGAGTTGACGAGTTATAAAAGTACATAGTTGTAAAAGAAAAAAAATGGTTCTCGAATTAGAGAAGATTTCTGTAAGTACCAAGTTTCATCATCTTGCTCATTATAAATGTTTTTATCGTAACACGTTTAAGAGTTTTTGAATCGTTTAATTATTTGTGTTTATATGTGCAAAGAAAAAGTATTCAAGTTTTGGGAATTCTTCATTTTGATTTATTGTTCATTGTTCATGATGGTGTTCTGCGGCACATGGTTTTCGCTCTTTTTATTCGAAGTGTTTGTGGAAAAGCTGGTAGTACGCAGTGTTGGGTGTGAGAAAAATCTCGTCTTGCCGACCCTTCACCGGATGGTATGTGCACATGTAGTTTTTGGGTTTTTGAGTCGTTAAGCAGCGTGGGACATGTGGTGGAAAAAGTCGGTCAACGAAAAGCAGGTAGCGAACAGTGTTTGGTGTAAGAAAAATCTTGTCTTGCCCGCGCCTGATCGGCTGGTATGTGTACGCACTGTTTTGGGTTTTACTACTCTTCATAGCGAACAAGTCCGAGCCTGCACATCCCCAACCATATTAGCGTGGGGTATGAAACGAGAAAAAAATCGGCAAACAAAAAGCTGGCGAGCTCTTGAGAAAATTTTCTCCTAGCTTATACCGCCTCCCCCGCGTCACTCTTTTGTCTGTATGTCACGTGGTGCATGCTCTACGAATGATTGGCCGGCTGGTTTTTGCTCGGTGGAGGGTGGGTGCGACTCCTTTAGTATAAATTCGAACAGCGGTTTGAAACTTCTCTAGTAATTTTGAAAATGCTTCGTGTGAAAACAGGCGTTTTTGATAAAGTGAGCTGTGAGAAAGAAAAAAAATCGGTGTTCATTTGAAAAATGTCAACACTTCGATGATTTTATATTTTTTGTGAGTACTTTATAGAATACACATATATATGTATATGGTGCTACGCCAATCCTCTTACGATACTGTGAATGTTGATTTGAATTCCGTAATGATTATCGCATTTGATTTGTATGATAACAAAGTTTTTTCGATTTTTTTTTAACTTTTCTGTATTCCCTATCATCGTATCCATAAAAATTCTGGAAAAATTTTAGAATCGTATTACAAAAATATGAACGGATGAGAAAGAGGACCATCAGACTCCCCACCCAATTCACCACCACGATCGCCAACTTATAAGCGGGTGTGCAGAGAGGTGGCTTACAATGAGGAGGAGGATGATGATGAAATGAATAATAGTGATGCCGATACGTTGATTATAGACACCGAGCGATGTAATGATAACAGTGCTGGTGATGATGATCGCGAGTTTGAGCAAAATTTAGCTGGCGAGCATCATCATCATCTAGAATCATCACCATCACCGACTGATGCGGAGGATGAGGAAGAGGTTGAGGGGGGGCGGAGGTGGAGGGTGTTTGGAATGGTGGTGATGGGGATGACGAGTGGGTGGAGGTGAATGTACGGGAAGTGGGCATTGAGTTTGATAATGATATTGACGGTTGCGAAGACGTACGCATCAGATTCGGTTTACTTCTGAATGAGACTGATCAAATCGGTCAAATGTTGGGAGACATCGATAGAGCTGACGATGATGGTTATTATTCGGACGAGGATTGGTGTGTAGCACTACATGAAAATAAAATTCTAGTGTCTTCCACACCTTCTCCGTATCACTCATTTTGAATAGGTGGAAACTTTTTTGAATTGGAGATTTATCATGCAAATAAATGATGAGTGCAACAGCATCAACTTTTCTACTTCGGCCTGCTCTTTTTACAGATTTTTCATGGCGAATCAATTTTAGAAAAAAAAAATGCTATCTCATTCAAGTGATGATGACGATGAGTGGTCGATCGTTGATTGGGGCGAGGATGAGGAGACTGAGGAAGAGATAATAATAGGCTTTTCCGAAGCAACACGCGAGTTCTCGTTGGAGGAGCTTCGGGATCTCGTTGAGGATGCGCGAGCTGCTCGAGTGAGACCAAACAGTCAACATTATATAAATTACGGTGATATATGTAAGGAAATAATTGAAGAAAAATGGGCAAATGCAAGTATCGTAATAATTATAGATGTCGAAAATAGCGATGATGACGATGATGATGATAATGATAATGTTAGCGAACAGGATAACGATAATGATTTTATGAATTATTTCGAGGAATAAACCACGCTAAATTCATAATTATTGATTATATATTTTTCACAAGTAAAAATTCATAACATTTACATCTTGAATGACGAGAATGGGTGAAAGTTATAAAGATATATATTTGTAATGTATCCTATTTCTAGACTATAATTTTATCGAATAGTGAATTTCTTTAATTCTATGTATAAGCTATGATATAATTAGGATTAATTCTATTGTTATTTTGGTGAATATTGTCCATATTATCTATACACAGGATTGCAACCTAGACAGTCTTTAATTAGAGGATTCGGTCCATCCACGATATCGTCATCGGGTCCTGGTGTGTAATGTATGCTACATCTGCGGAAACTTGCAATGACGGAGTCCATTTTCATATTCTCTGGTAGTTTATCCCACGGATCATTGATGGATTTTGATGCGAACGTGCGAATTGAAAAATGAAAATTCTTTTGGTGAAAAAGCTATATCCTCGGACATCATTTCCCTCAAACCGTCCGATTCTTTGTACAGACGGAAGGATTTCTCGAGGGAGCTGGTACACTCCTTCGAATACCAACTCCTTAGTCGCTGCACATTTTCAAAGGCGCAATTGTATGCCGGGATGTATTCAAAGTTGTCATCATACCAAATCGAGCCTGGCGCTGTTCCTTGCTGGAGGTTATTCGCTGGAGAGTATCCACGGTTCACGTCATGCCACGGTGCCGCTTCCACATACCTCAATTTTTCCATTGCGGGGGGTATGATATGCAAATCTTCCATATTAATAACCCTGGTTGTACCATCGACGATCTCCGTCAGCCATGCTTTCTTCTCCGCCCCTTTGACGTATACCTAACACGTATACCTAACACGCATTTCCAACCATTTTTCTCACAATCTTCGTCACATCCTCGTGAGATTCGTTGCCCGCATTCCATGACATTCCGTGGTGATTGTGTGTCAACCATACATTGGTAGCTCTACATTCAAGTGGTAAGCTTGCTAAATCATAGGGCGGCTTGAAAATGATGTAATCCAGACCCGACCCGTTTACATTCATGACTGCGACTTCCTTGGGTACAAACTTCATGTTATGACCGACAAAACATTGCACGTCTAAGATCATCGCCATGTTGAGGAGTGAGAATGTTGCGCTCGATTATATACTGACGGATGGTATGTGGAAGACTGACTATTCCATCTCCAGCACACCCGTTTTTATCCCCTCGTGGATGAATTTTGCGGAAGTAGAGGGAGATCGCATAGTTCATTTAAGGCACATAACTGCATGAAAATTCGAACTCGTTGAATTCTTCACCAAGGTATTTCATTTGCAGACGATTTTCCCTGGCCATGCTACACATTTCAGTCAGCTGACTGGAATCTTCTTGTACAACTCTTACGATTCTCGGTGGTAAGAAGACGTTGTATTCTCCATTGATCGTCGCCAGAACACGTATCCCGAATTTTGTTTTGACCAGTCGTAAGCCGATGACATCATACACTCACCCAATTTCAAGTTCCGACATCTTCTTGGTTGGCAGATTCTCCAGGCGGCTGACGTGGTTAACTTTTGCTAGATCCATCGCGTTTCGAGGTTATTTCACAAGCGAGAACAGTTCACAATGAGAATACGATGAGAACAGAGTGACGATCAGGATAGACGTACGCTTTATATACCACCCACCTCCCACTACAATTTTCCATTGCACCCCCCACTACAATTTTCCATTGGACAAGTCTCGACAGGAATTATTTTGTGTGTGTTTGTGTGTGTTTCAAATCCTTTGAGAATAGCCATCTTGCGGCAAAACCCGAAAATGATCAACGGGGGGGGTACCGCCGCGGATTTGGGGGGGGGGGGGAGGTGCCACCGCGGATTGTGGGGTGGGGGCTGGGGGGGGGGGGGGGGTACCGCCGTGGGTTGGGAGGGGGGGCTGGGGGGAGTCCCGCCGCGGAATGGGGGGGGGGGGGGGGGGGGAATATGGAAATTGGAATATGGAAAGCAAGAAGGTGGAAATGTCATATACAGTAGTGAAATATGATTTGCTTAAAATTAGTATGTGCTTAAAATTAGTTTACCATTTTTCTTATTATAGGTAGTGTATGGTATTTATAAACTGAATATAATATGTTGTCGGTATATATGAAAATGATAATTGGTGTGTGTTTACAAGTATGTAGTCGCAGTACGAATGTAGTTTGAATATTGATTGATGCGTTTAGCAACATTAGTTGGATATTTGAGGATGAGTGTTTGTAATAGTAAGTTTATTTTTGAGCTAGTATGGTTCATATTCTGGATTGCGTATGAGCGAAAGGCATACAGTTACAATACTAGGGTTACATAATGTTGTTCAAAGCTAGGCGCCTAGGGTTAATGCGCATGGAAGCGGGTTAGTATACTTAAGATTAATCAACAATGATTTCTTTGATTCGCTGGGTCCCAAGTATAACTATTTTTTTTTTTTTTTTTTGAGATACAGAGTTTAACCTATTCGTACAATGATATCGGTTATAAGTGTAGATATATTTTGGGCTAATTGTAAACTAAGGGTATAAGATCGTCATTATAATCATTTTCATGCAGTAGTGTACACAAGCATATATTTTACTTATGTCTGTTTGGTAGCGCAACAGCAGATCTTGGTAGCAATATAGTAGTTGCCTATTTGTAATAAGGTTTTTGTAAGGTTTTTAGTACTGGTGAGTTTAAAGGAAGCGGAGGTGGTGTGTAAGGAACTGCATCGTGGGTTTCTACTTTGTTGGGAATGGGTAGGACAGGAGAAGTAGGTGGGTGGATAATATTTAGCTCGATTGGATTGTCATACCCTGTTTGTCTGGCGCTAAATGTCTGGTTCGTTTTTTTAGCTTTACAGTGTGTGCACAGAGTAATGACTTTGCCGAGGCATGAGTGACGGTAGAATAAGTATAGGGTTGCGAGAGGTAGTAAACCTACACCGCTGTAAGTAGGAGCGTCCTTGATGTGAAACATATAGCGCTGTGTGCGGTGGTGTGTGCTGATATCAGTAGCTTGTTTTACGATATCATGCAGCGATAGTCCGGTATTGGCCAAGGCATGTACACTTATGTGCGAAGTTTTGTGGAGTGGGGGGATTGCAATTAAGGATAAATTTGTGGTCTCATTGAAATTAAGTTTTTTGTATATCCGGTCCAGATCGAGGGTGAAGTTCGGGATGTATGAGTGGGTTTCAGATGAGGTCGAATACCTAGTTGTGGAGAGTGTTACCTCACCTGTGTGATCGGTGCACTTGTTATTTAGTCGTAATATTCCGGCTCCTGAAATGGCGATTCGCGAGGTGTGGTCGTTCGGACATAATATGTGTACGGTTTCTGGTTTTGCTGAGGAAAATATCCAAGCGTTGGTGACGGAAAGTTCCGTCCAATATGTGCCTTCGAAAGATGTTAGTCTAACGCCGCAATTTTTTGTTACTGATTGTGAGGAGTGGAGAAACAAGTCGACTTCGCATAGCTTGTGGATTCCGCTGTGGAATAGTGGTTGACTTTGTCTGCAAATGTATCTGTTTGACGTTAGGATACATTTGTTGATTTTCGGTTCGGATAGCTGGAAGTATGACGCTCTATTTGGTGTTATTGCTATATAGTCAGCACTGGGTTGAATGCATGCGAACTTGTTGGAAATCTTGTAGTAGGATTGTCTAACTGGTATGGGTAGCAAGTGGTATAAATTGAAAGTATCTCTATTTAATATGGGTATTGAGATGACGTAAATCAATCGCGGCTCAAAATATGCGATTTCTACTTTCGATATTCGGACTAACTCTTCAGCGTACGCGGCGTCTATGGGAACGGGAACTTCATGAAGAGGTTTCAGCAATTGAATGTGTTGGATACTCGATATCATTTGTTCTGGAGATAAAATTTTTGAATGTATTATTCCTTGTTGTGCAAAGAGGATCGCGTCTATTAGGTTGTTAAAATCAAGTTCGTAATTATTCATGTATCTGTCTAGGTCAATAAGGTGTCTAATAAGTGAGATTGCAGTCTTGCTTGTGGACATGAATCTTCCCGAGATGGTCACTTGGTTGTTTAGGGTTGCTAACATGCGGTCCTGTGATTCGTTGTGGGATGCAACGTTATCTAGTTCGTTACGATATGCGCCCAGTGTCGATTGCACTATATTTGTTTGTTTGTTTAACGGGATTGATGGATGGTTTGTATCGTTGTATAGATTATCTATCTGTTGGTTCAAGTATTCACCGTCTTCTACATCTAGTGTTCCAAAAAGGCATTTGGAAAGGCTTCCCACAAGGTTTAAGGCTCCTCTTTTGTCACGGCGCGTTGCTAACTTGGACAGCTCCCAATGCGCTTTGTTAACTGTGCGATGACCAATCAATGATTTTATTTGCTTCTGGTATTCTTTAATTGTACTTATTCTGTTGGCTAACAATTCTATGTGGTCACTCGTATCGCATCTACTTGCTAAGGTAGTACATTGTTCGCGTATTTTGTTCAAATAGTCTGTAATTTTTGATAACTGGGATAACATGTTACCAAGATCCACATAGTTGATCAGCGTCCACTCTTCGTTGAATGTCCGTAAATTTTTTATTTGTTCAAAGTGGATGCCGGGATTAACGTCAAGTTGTTGTATTGTGTACGGTATTTCATCGTGGTCGGTGATTTACGCACTGGCCCTGTAATGATATACATATTCTACTGAGTTTGCAAAAGCTTAATTACTGAGCAAATCGCGTCTTGTTATTGGCGGTTGTACTGTTTGCTATTGAAGGGGTTACTGTGGGATTTTACTATGTATGTGCGATGTTTAGTTTAAAATTTAGTTTAAAATGAACTATTTTAGTTTTGTTTAGCGTGAGGTATATTTCGGCATTAACGTCATCTATTATTCGTTTGATTATATACGGGCCTTTATAATGATCTTGGAATTTTGACCTTGTTTCGTTCGATAGGTAGACAGTTTTTCCTACTTCAAATCGTTGTGGGTTAATCGTTCTGTTGTAGTGTTCTTCACTTTTCTGTTTAGCTTGTTTCAGGTTCAACGCGGCGCGTTTACGGATGCTGTGAGATTCGCTATTAGATCGAGGAGGAATGTATCGTATGTATGCGTGGATGTGTTGCTTAGTATCGCATCTGTCGGTAGTTTAGCTTCCGAGCCGAAGATCAGCTGGTGAGGTGAATAATGTGTACTGTCGTGTTTCGCTGTATTATAGCAGAAAATAGCGAAACGTATGAATTCATCCCAATCTTTACCTGCGTTGGTGTAAAGTTTGATGTATTCGGTAATTACAAGGTGACTTCTTTCTAATGAGCCGTTTGATTGCGGTCTATAGGCGGTTGTTCGTAGTTGTTTAATTTTGAAGAGCCTGCATATTTTTTTGAAAGTGGTACTCATGAAGTTTCGTCCCTGGTCAGTGAGTATAGTTCGCGGAGATCCATAGAGCGTGATGTATTCTTCAGCGAATACTATCCCTATCGTCTTTGCCGTAGCGTCGGAAATTGGAATGGCGTCTAAGAGCTTGGTCAGATTGCACTGGATCGTCAAAAGGTAGCGGTTATTCGATTTCGTAACAGGGAGTGGACCAGCTAAATCTAGGGCTACTTTGTCAAAGACCTCTGCGGGCGTGTCAGTGATTACCATGGGTAATTTTGTTTTGATCCTGACTAGTTTTTTCCTCTGGCAACTGCCGCAAGATCTGATGATATTTTGAATTTGCTTTTTCATATTTGGGCAAAAATATTTTTCTCTTATTTTATTGAAAATTTTTGTAACGCCTTGGTGTTCTCCGATCAGTGACTCGTGGTACTCTTTGATCATGTCTTCGCGTCTGGTCTAAAGGTTGGTTTGTCGGGTCTCTTGCTCGATATTGGGTGTTGGAATTGTTCTGTTGTTGACAATTAGTGTTATTTTGGAAAACTCTTGAATCTTGGTGGCTTTTCGGATTCTGGGGATATTGGGACCGATTTGAGCCACACTTATCGTTTGAGTGGCCTTTGCGACCAAATTGCGTGCAAGTTGTGTTGTTGCGCTGCCTCGTTCTGCACTCTTCTATACTATGACCAGCCTTCTTGCAGTATCAACACACTACTAATACGGAAGGTTGTTCAGGACAATATTTATCGATGTGATCGGTTAATTTACATATACTACATTTTATATGGTTTTGTGTTTCGTAGTTAGTATCACGGTATGAGGCTAATTTAAGTCTATCTGATAATAGTTTTTCAGTCTTGGTGGCTGTGTCTATAGCCATTTGGGGTTTGTGGATTTGTGGATTCTCATGAACTACTCTTATTTCTAATTCGTCTAATAACCCTTTCATAAATCTTAGTTTTGCGTTCTCCGACCACTCGGCCTCTCACCGGGCTCAGCGACAGTGCATATAAAGTGCATATAATCGCGTAATTTGAGCACTGCTGCCGATAACCGAGCCAAGCGCGCAAGGCGGGCTATGCTGCACGATGAATTTCGTACTTATTTAAATGATCCCCGGCATGTTCCTACAAGAGGATATAAAACTATTACATTTTATGACAAATGTTCCAGCTCTATCACATTTGGTTAGATGTATCTTGGGTTTTAGATTCTTCAAAAATTTAAATTTTATTTACTGCTCGTATTAAACGTACCTTCAGTTTAGCGACAGACGTAGTTCGGCTGACAGCGCTCTTGAATGATGCCGCTCTAGAGATGGTCTAATTAGATTCAACAGATCTTCAAATGTTTGTATGTCCATCCTTGTGCAGCGGTGAAACAGGATGTTGTCATTCTTCAGTTCTTGGATAGATTGGTGAAATCGCCTTGGCTTGTCTATTCTGGTTCACCGGCCTGACCCACCAACGTCGGTTTCTTTATCTAACATTTCGTCTCCTTCGCTTCGACGCACGATAACATACATTATCATTCACATCATTACTAGTAGCAGGTCATCATCCATGATGGCAAGTATCAGAAATTATTGATATGTAGTTCTCTGGAGGGTATAATAAATAGAATAAGATAAAATTACAATGGTCACTCCATAAAGCTTGCCTAATTGATTTTTGAATTCTAGATTAATTCATGTAATAGAAGTGTATTATGCAATGTAAAAAAACAAGAATTATTGAAAATATAATGATTGAACCAGGTACGTTCAACTGTTCTTGTGTGTTTCTTTTTAGTATGTCGACGCAATATGTCTCATGTTGCTGTCCACATTATATTACGATCCGGATGGAGTCTTTGCAGACATCGAAAGGAGAATTCATTGTGGTTGCTATATCCTTTTCATATATCACTTCGTGTGAGGTGATTCTTCAAGAGAATCAAACTTGTCAACACAATCAAAATTACTCAGAGGTTAACAAACTCTTTACACTTACTCTCCAAGTGTTTTGGTAATGTATTTTAAAATACTCACAAATATTCTTTCAGCAGGATACGCTACTCAGAAAAATTATTTACATCCGGATCAACTTGGACGCACGAAATTAATTCGAGGTTGTGTTTGCGTACTTTTGTATTGTTGCAATATACAATATTTCATTTTTATTTTGTTACTTACTTTTCTTTTCTGCAGTCACGTCCGACACCTCTTTGTATCAGCTCGTGCACTTTTCCCTGATCTTGTCTTTTTTGTATTTGTTTACAATTTGCTGTTCAGCCAGTCTTGCGAATGTCGCTCGCGTGTACGTACATGTGGCAACGCGACGTGACGTGGTGAAATCGGACGGAACTGTTACGCGCGCAATCCGACATTAGATCAGTCGGACTCGGGGGACGCGTTCATCCGCGAAGCAGAGTCTGGCGTGGCATTGACCGGCGCCATGCGTGAGTGTCGCGAAGCCCGTACGTGTTCCAACAGCCGAACATTGGATACCGAAAAGTTTGTGCTCCTGCCTTTACCGCTCGGGAATAAACGACGTCCATGAACATTTGAATAAAAATTGAAATTAATTTTTGAATTTCCAAATTGGACGTCAAAGAAACTTTTTTCACAAAATATTTATGATTTACTGAATATCAAAAGAAGAACATTGATTAAAATGCTTGGGGTGAAATTTTGTTTTTTGCATCGGGAAAAAGTTGACAAGCGTTTGAAGATAAACCTTTGCAATACAAGTCCGAAAATTGTACCCCCTCCATCTCAGTCTATATGTGCCGAAATGAATCATTTTTGATGTGAGTAGTACCACTCAATAGTACAACAATTAGACCAATTTTTAGCCCGATCAGAGGACCTTTCTTTTGGGGTTGGTACACTTGAGGAATTCCACTCCATATTTGTATGATCTGAACAAATTGGTGGACAGGTTGCGATTATTGAATCGTTAGGAGGCAGCTGGCAACACAGCGCATGTGAATGAGATAATCTCAGTAGTGGAAGAATAACGTGAAGCAAATATCATTTTTCAACAACAAAGTAATGCATAGTACCAAATATTGAGAAAGCAAGTATTCTTTAAATTAATAATTCAAATATTTATGACTGAAAACGTGTCACAGTCTTATCTTCAAATATTTTATATTGGTATTCACTTACCTCAGTTGATAATGATGAAGATTGACAGTTAAATGCAGATGTATATGCACTTCTAAACAGTTGATCCCATGCCGTGGTTGTCACGTGATGACCAAGTGCATCGCAGAGGTTTTGCAGCGCAGGAAGCACGATGGGTGGTACTATTGTATGAAATAAATGAATATCAGGTTAGATAAACACTTATCCCATCAATTTTTCATCACACTCGTGCGAATAATAACTATTACATAATATTGGCTATGATTGTAGTATGGTGGTTACTGATAGTTAGAGTCAGGTCAAACAACATTCAAATGCGTATTGGAATCAACGTAGCGAAGAAGTCGAAAACTCAAATACCAATTTTGAATTTTGTAACAAGAGTAAGGATATAAAATCACGTTTATATGTAAGTATAAATGCCCGCAGTTAATACCGTTCGTAATAAAAATTAAAGGAAGGACCTTTTTGTCTGAAAGTAATATATTTATGTTTTATTTGATGTATAATATGTATATGTCGGTGCACGATATTCTGGACGCGCTTTCTCATGCTGTGATGCTTGTTAACATTGAAGAATATTTGGTTCATATTCAGTCTAAGCGTATTTGTTAGTATTTAGATTAGTCATAGACCTTTAGCCTGAAGAGTGACGTGAAAGAGGGTGCAAGGCGAAGACTCTAAGAGGCAGAGCCATTTTTCGAACGTAGCCACAGCCCTAGAAGATGCTGTTTCTTAAGTGCCCAGTCAGCACACTTGCTTTGTTTATGTAGCTGCTAGATCTCAATGAAAACGTCAATGATATATCTGGTTAGGTACATAACTGATATGTTGTATGTACCATTTAAGGTACGTTGACGTTAGTGTAATGTAACCGCTACGTGAAAATGCTATGTTAAATTCACAGAACAGATGTGACGTAACATTTGTGTCTCAAAGTATTCGTCTTTGTGTGGTCCAAGGAATTGATATATCTGTTACATAATAACGTATACAAAAATAAAATATATTGTCGTTAACGTCACAGATATGTGTCAAGGGATTCGTTCTACTGTGTTTTAAAGTATTTGTATCTTCGTTACATAATTATTTTTATGTAACAATTATAGACCATTGTTAACGTACTTCATATATTCGAACGGTTCTTTTTTTGTGTTTCAAGGAATCGATAGTCTTATTACATAATTATGTTTACCTGAGAAACATCTGCCACCTAATTTATACATATATAGACAAGAAAAAAGATATTCGTCATTCGAAGGCACTCTAAAAAATTTTCTTTTCAAGCTCAAATTTTCGGAGAGTCACTTTTTTGACAAGTACTTACAGCCATCAAAAGCCAATCAAACAAAGAATTATCAATTTTATTCGCATCACCCGCTCAGGCCCCGCGACGTTAAGGGTTCCCGACCGCGTGGCGGCGGTTGCTGTGCTTAGTGGGGGTATAGCGTGAGTTAGTTAGGATCGAGCGCTTGAATGGGTAGGACGTGTTGTGAAGCCTTTCTTTCTGTTTGTACGTTGTGATTGCATGATCTTTTTCGTTCGCGTAGTTTCAAGGTTCGCGCGTGTCTAGGTTTGGTTTGTAGCGACGCGGTTCATCCTCCGGTAATCGGAGGTGCCCGTTCCCGGGGCGAGCGTCGACGCGGCGACAGATCTGTTGCCCGAGCATCTCAGCGTTAGATCCCCGAGACGTCAACGCTGTTTGCACGGCTGTGGGCCATCTTAGACGCTCCCCGTTGCCCCGCTTCCACATGACCGTCGGAAGTTGCGGCGTTTTATTTATTTAAATCCGTACTTGGTAAGCTAGTTTAATATTATTGAATGATTATTCAATTTAGTTAAGAAAAAACGCGCCAGAAAATCATTGCTACGTATCTTGTCAATTTGATTTGTGTTGAATGAATATTTGACTTGCTCCGGCTTTTCCATCTGTCTCATGAGGGAAATTATTCCGAAGCAAGCATCCTTTTCTTGTCCCGCAAAATTGATGTTTTATTCTTTCACCGTCGCACTCACTCATTCCATCCCGATTAGCGTTAGAAGAGAACTCTTGGTGAGTTGTTTAACACTCAAAGAACCATATTAAGTAGCGTGTATTTATTTCTTACTGTAACACGTTGAATTTTGATATGCTATCACCTGTATATTAAGCAAAATGCGTGTAACGGCAATGTATCCCCGTTTACCTATTGTTACTAGTATAACACTATATGTTGAATTTCGATATTCTAGTATCTTTGTTATGCTTTGTCATTTCAAGCTGGTTACTTTTATGACGCATTCTATTTCAAAATTCTGGGTGGTAATAAACAATATTTCTCTTATACATCCTGGTATTTGTGTGCTTTTTTTAGCAGCGTGCACATGTGTACGTGCACATAAAGTGAATCGTCTGTTGTTACACGGAGTGACAGATATGTATTAAGTACGTTCATTCAATCGCTCTGATTTAGAAGTATTACGTGACAGATAGGAATTTTATCTGTCACTGCAAAATATAACTGCCATGCGCTGGATGTAAAAAATAAGAACATAAATGATACATAACGGAGTTGCAAGGATATGAATCTCATCCATATCTGTGATATCATTGATGCGCACCTCTTTTCTGTGCCTGTTATATAGCTACCATAATGTTTTGTGGCAGACATAATAGAGCAAATGTATGGTACATGTAGGGCACATGTGATGTAGCCGTAATGTTGGAAGGAACAAGATTCAAGTATTTGTTACGTTACTGGGATATGAATGTGCTGCCTGGGTGGCAGTTGGTTTGTAACAGAGCTAGAGTTCGGTAAAGCAATGCAAAGGCATATTAAGAGAATTCTAGAGGCAGGGTGGATTCGTTGTCGCATTTTCTAGTACGCGATACTTAATCGTAAGTGGAATAGAAATAGACTATATTGGAGATAGAGACATCGTTTGTGATGCAAGACTATTATTTATGTTATTATTATTAGTGATTAGATTGATTAGATTAAGTATAAACAAGGTTCCAGCAAGAGTAACCATGGACACCCCTGGGCCACTTTCCCCGACATATATATATAGCTGAAATCTCAAAACCTCTCTAAAGCGGACACTTCCAGTAACGGACAATGTTAGCTTGCACGGTCATTGTTCGCCATTAAGGGGGTCGGATACCACGAAGTAGAGAAACAAACACAAAGTTGTTTTGAATAATGGCTTCTTGACCTCGGTAGCTGTTGACTAAATATTATTCTTGAATATGAAGGTCAGTACAAAACAGTTTTTTTGTCAACGTTTCAGCCCGGATGGGGGCCCTCCTCAGAACAATTATATCTAGGAACATCTGTCACGAACAGAAAATTATGTAACACAAGTTAGTTATTGAAAATTAATATGTGAGAGGCTTATGTGATAAGCAAGGCTAATTGTGCTCATATAATTAAAAGAGAATTACTTGATGATGACATGGAACTCTCAATTTCGAAGAAAAAGTCACCTAGAAGTAATAAGTAAACGGTAGAATACGCAACAAAACTCAAATTGTACTGTTTTTTAAAAAGCATAAACTGCGATGCGAAACTCCCAAGGATTCATCTTGGTTAGTAAAATTGAATAAAATCACAAAAACGACATTTTTGAACCTAGCTGTATTTTGAACATGCAAGTCGTCCAGAGTGCAGTGGAAGAAGAACGAATTCAATCATTAGAAGGAGCACAGACGATGAGCCAAAGGGTTAAATAGATGTGAGAATGTGTTAGGAAGGTAAAATCTAGAGCAAGCTAAGTCGGTAATCAATAGTTATGGTTGATGTATCACAGAGGTGTAAATAGCGCTGAGATGTTCAATATCTTGTCTTCGATTGACCGCGTTGGGATGTGCAACAATGTTGCACATTTCTAACAACAACCTTTTGTAATAAAAGGGTTCAACATCTTAAATGCTGGCTTGAGCATAATTAAAAGTATGATCAAAATCTATTGCGCGTCCAGTCAGCGCTGTATAATTATCATCATGCTCGTGGAGATTTAGTTTCATTTTATTTTATTTTATATTATTTATTTGATACAAACGGGGAGTAACCCCAATTACGGGCTGGTAAATACAACCTGCCTCACAAAAACCAACAGCTTAGACAGCAACGCCTTAGCTCGCGCGGCCTAACGATAATTAGGCTAAAATTACAAGATCGAGGACTAGGAACTAAAGATAGCATTTGTAACATAGAGAGAGGGCAAACAGGCGTCACCGTTTCGAGCAGAGGAAGTGTGTGCACTCGACCCAGCCAGCAATATGTAAATTGTTCAGCTTTGATTTTAACCGGGCCGACAAAGGTGGTAAATATATTCCTCCAACTACAGTGGCACGGCCCGCAACGGTTACACAAACAAAGATTTGTTCGATGGCTTCGTTGGGAGAGGGAATAATAAGACTACTTAATGTATCGGTAACTGCAATGAGCACCCCTCCGCCCCTGGTACAAGAGCTCGTATTTTCACTCCTGTCACACCTGAATACGTTAAATCCAATGAAGCCAAGTTCAGTGCCATGTATGCTATTATCCAACCATGTTTCCATCAAAACAAAAACATCATTAGTATCCGACCATGATCCGAGAGATGAGCTCACATTAAGCAGCTTAATTCTTAAACCGCGAACGTTTTGATAATATAGCCGGGTAATACTCTCGGGTGTCAGTTTTTTGAAGTCGAGGCCGATTTTGGAACCACAGTGGGTATGCCCCCTTGAAAGTTAAGGGGAGAAATCCCTTTGGAAGCGTGAAAAATAGGTATTTTTCGATAATTTTTTTAGAGGGGAAAAAATTATCTAATAATTTTCAAATTTTAACATAATTTTATTGAAGCATTCAAGGTGAGAAACAATTTTTTTTGTTGCGATCATACACAAAATGGCGGCGTTATTAAGGGTCTTGGGACGCCTGTTTTTCGTGACATCGAATGGTGCTGCAGTTGTCACTCTTTTGCTGTTAATCTGAAAAAGATTTAACAAGTGTTATTCGTTTATTGACATATTAAGGGGAAGGATGTACCTGAAAAATGATGACAAAGTGCAAAATTGAAAATTTGGGAGCCCTTTTATTCTAAGGGTCGAATTTTCGACCTTTTTTTCGACATACTTTACCCCTAAAAAGGTATTTATTTACGCGCTACCTTTCGAACTTTAGGTACATCCTTCCGATAATATTACTGAGTGTGATCTCCCAAAACTTCATTGAAATCGGTCGATAACTTTTGGAGCTACAACACGAGCAGTTTTTGAAAATGTTGTTTCGAGATAATCGCGTTTAAAGTTTCAACATGTGAAAACTAGTGATTGTAGTGACTTACCGATTAATCAGCGATGCCAGGCGCGTACAGCAGACCTTCTTCTTCCTCGAAAAGCACATTTTCGGGCTATATTGCCTCGCGTTCCTTTCGGATAGTTTGGCATTTTACTTTGGTAAACTCGGCCGTTCGTGACAAAATTTCAAACGAAACTGAATCTGTTTTTCGGGCAACGTATCGTTCCGTATACCTACCGTTTCACGCTATATGGATATATCTATAATGTCCCCTTTATAAAATTTCTCGAAACATCTGCCTGGTCAAAAAAAAAGGTAGATAAGGGAGCATTGTGATGTGAAGGTTGCTCCGCCTCTAACGGTCCGAGCGCCCGACTCGCTACCTGACCGCACGCTGTCGCTCCGCTCTACACTATATGCGATAACTCCGCAAATATTGATTATTTCGGGTTTTCCTTTGGTCAGTATATTCTTTGGGTATTATACTTTCGAAATATCTAAAAAAAATCGATTTCTTGAAAATTCTAAAGGGATTTCTCCCCTTAATCGTCCATTCGCCTCTTTCGCCATTCTTCTTTAATTAATCTAGTTTGGTCCTGGCCTCTGTGAGCTGTTCGCGTTGTGTTGCTGTTTGGTCACTCTTGACGTGGATGACTCGACCTCGCAAACGAAGCTTAGATCTATTCTTAAGCACGTGAAGTATATCAGCTCGAGAGTTGAGAGTAACCAACAGCGGGCGAGTTTTACGAATTCCGCCTCCGGGAGCCTTGGGTCGAAGACGGGTTGCTCGGAGCGATGCCGTGGAAACACCTAGTGGTTCAACGATAAGAGTGGCATCTCGAAGAGGTAGGTCAGGCTCTTCGGGAATGTCAAACATTATAGTATTATTTGCCCTCCTATTCCTATCTTTGAGCTCTTGCAATATACTGTAACATTCTTTGAGGTTACGGAAAGTAAAATATGGATCCACGAGTTTAATTATCAAGTCAAAATCAAAAGCGTGAATAAAATGCTGTGAAAATGCTTTAATTGCGTAATATGTGTTTCTCGTTTAAAGTCTGAAACAAGACTGTTTTTACAATAATGTTGGTTGACGCAGCAACCTTATTCTTTTGAAAGACATAAGAGGTTTATAAACGTCTTTTATCTATGATGACTACTAGATCATTAAAGAGGGGAAAAACGGGTGATTTCACCCTTTGTAACACTACTCCCCCCCGAGGAAAAGAGTCGTCCCGACTCGGGAAAGATAAAACAATTATAAAAGTGATCTAGCAGTCAGTGCTCAAAGGTGAGTTGGAGCTGTGGCTCTATAAATTTAAAGACTCCCTTTTTGTACTATCTGGCATTTGCCCACAGTCTCAAGGTAAACCACAGAAAACCTTGAGCAGATAGTTGAGCGTTAAATAATTTCAAAAATTTATGTGCCTTGTTTTATAAAGGTTAGTGTTATTGAGTGTTGTGTGGCTTCATGAATTCGAAGTTATCAGCATCGGTCCAGATCGACGTCGAAAAGAAATCCAATCCTCTTCATGAAGGATTGTCCAAACGAAACAAGTTCCGGTGAAAACATCGAGGTGGGAACCGAAACTTCCAGGACAAAACGGGATAAAAACAGACTCCTTTTCACGGGAAATAGGGAAAGAGATGGGTGACTGATCCTAATCTTCGTTAGAAATAGCTCACCCTAGAGTTTTGGAAGGACAAATGTGAGTAATGGTATAACAATTCAAATTCACTAAGTGAATTTGGGAGAATACACGAATAAAATAAATTAAATGTGTATTCAAAAGAAAAGAAACGATCTCATCTGAAATTTCCATGTATTTCTTCAAAATAAGACCACCAGTCATCCTCAGGAATCGGGGATAGATTGGATGGGAAAAGGCTGTGTCAAGTAACCTGAAAAGTACTCACAAAAACTGACACTTGAGATTAATAAAATGTGAAAATCAAGCAATCGCTCATCAATCTCGAAAAATAATCATGGCTCTATTCACATTTCGAAAGAAACCAAAGCCTATCCGACACAAAATTCGATTCCAGAGAAGAAGTTTCTAGAAGGAAACAAAACTCTTAGGAAAACAAAAGACCACTTCAAAACAAACAACTTCTTATATTGAAAACATCAGTTCGTTGTTGTTCTCCGGCCGGCACGGACGCCAGCCGGGGCTTTTTTCCATATTCCCTCTTAAAGAAAAATTATTCCCCCAAAATAAATTCCCCCAAGACTCCCGTGAAAAGCTTCACTGTTGCCTGGCACTTCGTCGACAAAGTGCCAGCCAACTCTTACGACCAGCACGACCGCTCCATGCGAAGAGCGGCAGACAACCGCGAGCCCGAAGAAGGTCCAGGACTCGACACTGATTCGCACAATGGGATCTCAACGGTCCTTCGAGCCGCGCTGAAATCCGGCTCCTTCTCAATGACAATAAATGTAAGCCCTTCGAAAAGTTTATTAATCAAAAGAAATAATTCAATTCCAATTTGAAAGATCCGAAAAAGAGCAAACCCATCTTAAAATCACTCTCTCTTATTTATAGAGCAACGCTTGAAGCTACATCAGGTTCGACGCAGTGAAATCGAGCCGACCAAAACCCGACTTCGTCTAAGCGTCATCTCACCTCGCACCTACAAAATGGAGACCAGCTACGCAAAATATCGATTGCAAGAAAACGAATTTTTAAAACATAACCTTTCACAATCTTTATGTTTTTTCAATAAAGAAAATCTATTTTATTATTTTTTTTATGTTTTTTACTTAATTAAGTGTATCCCTTAATGAAGCAAGTATAGGCTAACTATATGCTATCCACATGTCAAGGAAGTACAAAAATCTTTGAAAACTTGATCGGCCGTAGCTTCTGCATTGATAACTAAAACAGGAGCCGATAAAGAAGAAAAGGTTTGTTTTACTAGCCAATCTTCATGAACCTCATGAATAGTTCTGAGTAGCTCTAAAGAAATGCTCGATTCCTCCTCACGAGAACGGGAACTAACTCGAGCAAAAGAAGGTTCTGGGAAAACTCGCAAATAAACAATCAAATCCACTCTGAGCTCAGACGAGCGAATGAGAAGATCGAAATTTTTCATCAATAAATGAGATTCGAAGTCGCGAAAATTACCTAACCTTCGACGAGCTTCTACAAAACAATTGCTACTGAATATCGATCTTTCCATCACCTTTACAGGCAATGAAGTCGTCTGAAGATATTTATCTAACATAACCATTTTAGCGAAATGCTGAAAATAATAGCAATAACGATCTGGGTTCTGATACATCAAATCTAGAAGATTAATTCCAGCTACGTCTCGATATTCCTCAAGAGGTTCTAAAAGTGTATAGATCTGGCGATGTGCTGAAAACCTATTGGTGAAAGTTGTTTTTCCGCATCCGATATTTCCTTCAATAATGATCATAAGCGGTCTAGTTTCGCTCAAATGAATTCCAAAAGGCAGATTCTTCTCCCAATCGATGACCGACTGTAAAGAAGATCAAGTCGATCACAGTCGTCAAGGGTGTTCGTTTGAAGATCTAACCTCGAAGGATGTTCCTGGTCTTGAAGAGACTGCTTCAGGTTGATCTTCTTCAAATGGAGCAAGACGATCCAAGTGAACCACTTTCTGACGCGAATGAGGAGATCTTCGGATTCTATAAACAACATCATTTATCCGGTTAACCACTAAGTAAGGGCCTTCCCAATTTCTTTGTAGTTTTGGACATCATCCTTTCTGTCTTCGGGGTTGAAAGAGCCAGACAGAATCTCCAGGATTAAATTTTAAATCTCTGGCTCGAATATCATAACGAGTTTTTAATTTATCTGAAGCCATAGAAATTCTACTCCTAGCAAAGTGATGAATTTCTTCTAAACGTTGTTGTAATAAAAAGGCATAATCTGTTTGATGCTGTCTTTGCACAGGAACAGGGCCTTTCTCTAAATCTGACGGAAGTCGAAGATTTCTTCCAGTAAGCATGAGGGCTGGCGTCTGCTTCGTCGTCTCATGGATCGCAGATCTGTAAGATAAAAGGAAGAAAGGGATCCGGGAGTCCTAGTCTCTCTGATTCTGCTCTACGAAGGACGACAAATACTGTAGCAAGGTTTGATTTAGACGCTCTATCATGCCGTCAGATTACGGATGCAAAGGAGTCGTACGAATTTTCCTAACCCCTAAAATCTGAGTAATCTCTTTCATGAAGGTTGACTCAAAATTTCGACCTTAATCAGTATGAAGTTCTAAAGGAACTCCGTGTCTACAAATAAACTCTTTAACGAATGCCTGTGCTACAGTGGAGGCTTCTTGATGAGCGAGAGGAACCACTTCAGACCACTTAGTAAAATAATCAGCAATAACCACAGCATATTTATCGGGAGAGGTCCGAGAATGTCCATCGCTATCCTTTCAAATGGAGCTCCCACGTTGTAAATTTGAAGAGAGCTTTGTCCTTTCGCTCGAGGTCCTTTCTTTGCCGTGCAGATTCGACCTTTTCGACACCAATCTTCAGCGTCCATCCGGCAACGTGGCCAAAAGTAGAAGTTGCGAATTCTGGCCAGAGTTTTATTTGAAGCGAAGTGTCCGCCTGCAGGAGAATCATGATCAAGAGCAAGAATCTCCGGAACTCGTGTCCTGGGAACCAAAAGTTGCCACCTGATTTCTTTCAAGTCTGCAGATTTCCATTTTCTGTATAAAATTCCATCAATTAAAAGGATAGAGTCCTATTGAGCCCAATAAATTTTCAAATCTGGCTCGGCTGAAGGTATATCCTGCCAGTCTGGGCAAGTTTCCGCTTCTTTCCAAAACTTCACTTGAGTCAAAGCGTCGTCCTCTTGTTGCGATTTCCTCCATTCCTCCTGGTTATTTTCGAGAGAAATCTTGCGTATTTTGAGAGAGGGGTCACGGTTTTTCTCTAATCGTGCTCACTGTTTACACTCTGGCATTTCCTCGCAGGGTCTCCGAGAGAGAGCATCGGCGTTTCCATGATGAATTCCTGCTCGATGACGAATGTCAAAATCGTACTGACCGAGCCTTTCTATCCATCTAGCTACCTGGCCTTCGGGAGATTTAAACGAAAGTAGCCACCTGAGAGAAGCATGATCTGTACGTATCAAAAATCTCCTACCGTACAGATAATGGTGAAAATGTACTACGGTCTTAACAACAGCTAAAAGTTCTCTGCGAGTGACACAATAATTCCTCTCAGTTTCACTCAAAACTCTGCTGAAATAGCTTATCACTCTCTCCTGACCTCCCTGAATTTGTGACAGAACCCCGCCTATTCCTAAAAGAGAGGCATCCGTATCTAAAATAAAAGGAAGTTCGACCTCTGGATAAGCTAAAATCGGCAAAGAAATAAGATTGTCTTTTAATTTCTTGAAAGCCTTTTCACATTCCGGGGTCCAGTCAAAAGGAATCTTGATTCCGGTTAAGTGATGGAGAGGTTCAGCTATACTAGCGAAACCTTTTACAAAGCTTCTGTAATACGTACAAAGGCCTAAAAGGCTTTGAATTTGTTCTTTATTCTTAGGTGTCGGCCGAGGAGAAACCTTCTCGATTTTGGATGGGTCGGTCTTCACACCTTGTGCTGAGACGATATGTCCGAGGAAGCCTACTTCTTTCTGGAACAGATGGCATTTTTTCGGGCTCATTTTTAGGCCTGTTTGCTTCAGCCTAGCGAAGACTTATCTGAGATTTTGAACTTCTTCTTCAAAGTTCTTGCCAAAAACGATTATATCGTCTAAATAAACGAGGCATATTTTGCCAGTGAGCCCATGGAGAACAGCCTCCATCATTCGTTCAAAGGTAGCCGGGGCATTACTCAAACCAAACGGCATAACCTTGAACTGCCATAATCCTCCTTAACCCGTAACAAAAGCTGTTTTTTCTTTATCTAGAGGATCCATTTCGACCTGCCAGTATCCGCTCTGAAGATCTATGGTGCTGAACCAAGTTGCACCAGCTATCAGGTCGAGTGTTTCGTCGATTCTGGGTAGAGGGTAAGAATCTTTCTTCGATATATCGTTCAGCTTCCTGTAATCGATACAAAATTGTTTGGATCCGTCCTTTTTGTTAACAAGGACGATTGGTGAGGCCCAGGGACTAGACGATGGTTCAATCACATCGTTCTTTAGCATGTCTTCCACAAGCTTCTTCACCTCTTCTCGGGCGTTGAGAGTGAGTCTTCGAGGAGCTTGTTTTATTGGCGAACTCTCTCCGACGTTGATCTTGTGCTTGACAGAAGTACATCGGCCCTTATCACCACTATCTTTGGCGAAAGAATCTATAAATTCTAGCAAAAGAGATTTAAACGATTCTACGTAAGCTGGATTTAACGAAATCAAAGATTTCTCCACAAGGCTCTGTGAATGTAAAGGGAAATGTTGTTGAAAATCACCCTCTGAAAGTTCTATTTACCGAATTCGAGGAGGAGTCCAATAAATTACATTTCTATTTGTACAAAGAGTTACTTTGCGATTGTTTGAAGCTAGTGAATTTCTCTTAGTCGAGATAACACAGTTATGAGCTGTAAGAAAGTCTATTCCCAAAATACCTTCATCCTCTATATCTGCTATAAAAACCTTACGTGGAGAGTCGATACACCCAAAAAGGTTAATTTGGACACTAACCTGTCTTAAAACCGGGGTCGTCTCTCCAGTGGCTGTTCGCAGAGATAAAGAGGGAACAATCTGGTCCTCGGATTTAAAGAGACCCGATCGAACTACGGTTACTTCCGCGCCGATGTCTATTACCCATAGACAATCGACGCCATTTACAGTACCGCGCGCGTAAAGACCAGACTGTTGTAGATTTCTAATTAAAAACTGTTCTCTAAGAGGGTTTTCACTCTTAACAATCTGCGATGATTTTCGCCCCGACAAATCATCTGAAATTAGTTTTTTGGACGAGTTTCTGTTGAAGAACTCGACTGAGGATTTGCTTTCCCTATTTCTGTATTTTTCTTACGCCAGTTATAAGAGTTTGGATTCGAACTCTGCATCGGTTTTTCACTGATTTTTTCAATTAGAAAACAATGGTTGGCGTCATGTCCTGTTTTTTTAGAAAATATACAAGTCAAGCCGGTTTGATTTGTCATGACGGCGTTCTTAATTCCACGCTTGTTTTCTGGTCTTGAAAAGAACCACGATTTCTTTGTTCAAAATTATTATTGTTATTTTTATTTCTATAATTTTGAGGCTTTGACTCCTCCGAGTGCTCAAAACTTCGTCTTTCTGAGGTGTTTTTGGACACCTTAATCCGACGAAGCTTGCTCACTCCAAAATATTGTTTTCGCATTGCCTCCACCTCAAGGGCTCTGGCCGTCGCCTCTCGCAGAGAAGTGAGACCCGATGTCCCAACGGCCATTTTAATTTCTGGATCACTCATTGCGTTTAAGAAAGCTTGGGTCGCTAATGAATTACGAGACGGCTCGTGGTCTGGCAAAGCTACACGAGAAAGCCGTTCAATATCTTGGCTAAATGACGCGAGGTCTTCGTCTCGTCCTTGTCTTCTAGTCTATAATTGAGCTGTGTACAATTTTGTTAGATGGTCATTTCCGTATCTCAATTCAAGTGAGGAGCTAAGTTTTTCCTAATCGGAAATTTCTTCCTTAGACAATGCCGTTAAAACATTCAAAGCCGGCGTCCGAAGACAAGAGGCAAGTCTGTGGGCCCTCATGGCGGAGTTCCACTGATTATGCTTTGCAATTGTGTTAAATTGACGTTCATAATCTGCCCATGGAATCTTTTCATCAAAAATCGGCGGTTTTATAGGATCAAAGGGTTTCTCGTTAATTTGAGAAGCAACCCCAGGAAATCTTGAATTATTTAATTGACCTAAATGAGAATAACGAGGTTGAACCTGAGGCAGAGGCTCGGAAAAGCCAACCTCATTATTTACTATTGTTCTACAAATTGGGGATTCATCTATTCCCCTAATAAAAGGCACAGACCCTGAGTCTCGAACATCCTGGAACCGTCCTGGATGTTGGACCTGCCGAACAGCGGAAACGGGAACAGGAGAGGGAACAGGAGAGAGAAGCGGACTAACGACTCTGGAACCTCGAGGGGTGACGGCCGGTTCTCCTGAGCCGTTCACCTGATGGACAGCCTGAAGAGCTGCCACAGTCGTCCGGAACAGTTCATGAAGACTGGTCTCGGATCGTTCTTAAGCTTCTCTATCAAGCCTCCGCTGCTCCGACTGAGAGGCAATTTCCCGTTCTCGTTGTTCTTGTTCTCTTTTTCGCTGCTTCAACTGAGAGGCAAGTTCCCATTTTTGTTGTTCTTGTTCTTTTTTCCGCTGCTCCAACTGAGAGGCAAGTTCCCTTTCTCGTAGTCATTGTTCTCTTTTTCGCTGCTCTTGTTGATCAAGAAGCAGCTGGAGAAGTTACTGTTGTTGACGTTCAGCGGCTTCTTGTTGTTGGGACATGATCTTCAGCAGATCAATCTGAGAGACCGCCGAAGGAATTGGAAGAGGGTCCACTGAAGGTGATGAGATTGTCTCGTGGACCCGCGGATTTTCCATAATGAAAGGTTTTTCTCCGCCACTTTCCCTTCGACGAGAGCGTGTCTTACGACTATTGTACATAGTTAAAGTTCGCGCACCGAATTGACTCGATTGAAAAGAAACTCAAGATCCCGCTTCTGACACCAATGTAACGATCTTTGACGTTACGGAAAATGAAATATGGATCCGCGAGTTGAATTATCAAGTCAAAATCAAAAGCGTGAATAAAATGCTGTGAAAATGCTTTAATTGCGTAATATGTGTTTCTCGTTTAAAGTCTGAAACAAGGCTGTTTTTACAATAATGTTGGTTGACGCAGCAACCTTATTCTTTTGAAAGACATGAGAGGTTTATAAACGTCTTTTATCTATGATGACTACTAGATCATTAAAGAGGGCGCAAAACGGGTGATTTCACCCTTTGTAACAATACCATCCTCGGAGAACCCTGTATGACGTATCTCAGCAACATCAGCTTGCAGATTAACAAGTCCTGCCTTTAGAGAGTCAACCCGTTTATCAGATTTTTCTAGCCGGGCGGTCACCGCGGCTGATGATAGTTCGACTGACGCTCGAAGACGAGTTTGCTCGTTCGCCAGTTCCTTCAAAGCTGCATTAGGCTCTGCTTGTTCCGTTTGGAATTCATCGAAGAATTTAGAGAGGATATTGTTTGAGTCTTCTTTAGTTATACAGGAACGACCATGACACGACGCCACCGAGGCTGCGTCGACACCTGGAGATGATGGGCAAGAGCCACAACATCTTGCATAACCCCCATTCTTACATTTGGGGAGTCTTTCCGCACAAGAGTTATGGTACTGAGCTTGAAAGACTGAGCACAGGATTGGTTTGTCCCTTAGAGGACCTTTGCCGTAACTGCGACAGATATTCAATGCACTCTGATTTACATCGAGCATTCATGTTCAATTATTCTCGTATGTAACTACCTACTTGTTTGACCTATGTATGATATGTCGCATTGGATGCAAGGAATTTTGTAGACTACACAAGAGCGCTTATCCAAGGGTAACAGATCTTTGCTAGAGTCGAACACAAACGATAAATCACGTGCATTTTTATCGACAATTTGGATATTATATTTAGAGAACATTCTCTTAGGGGGGGGGGGTAAGGTTTCGCACTTTCAAAAAATGGAATTTTTTTTTAATTATCTTATTGTTAAACATTTCAAAAATATATTCCCATAATTTTAAGTAGATCTGAGCAAAACTCTTGAAATTATTGTCTAGTTAGTCTCCTGCCCTTTAAGACTATAGCTCTGACAGCTGGTATACAGCTTATTCACTTCTATCGTTCTGGTCCATTATCCTGTTTCGAGAATATTCTATTTAGTAAAGACAGGTAATTGAAGCCATAAAGACATATTTTATATTTGTATGTATATACTATACACTGCACAATATTTTAAAACGGGAGACGAGCGTCAGTTTGTCATTGTACGTTCGATCGTGCGCTTTTGATTTTTTCTCAAAACTACTTTTTCAAAATCCGTGTTCACTGCCATTTAGAAACTACTTGACCGATTCATTTCAAACTTGGTACACATTTTCTACATATAAAATACCCCCCCCTGAACGTTCAGTTGAGAAGGTGTAGCTGGGTTAATATTGGAAATCTGCCCCCGCGGCTTTTGTGATTCACACTTGAAGGATCGCTTTGGTGTCGAATAAAAATAATTCACCTAAATTTTTAGCTCTTCAACCCAAACGGTTTTCGAGATTTTCAAAACAACCTGTTTTCTAGATTTTATTTTTATTTTTATAGTAAAATTCAAAATTTATCAATGACGATTTTTTTCCTAATTCTTAGGAGTCTAAGACACAAAAAAATGTGATCATGATTCTTAAACGAAAAATCAATTTTTGGCGAAAAAAAGGAAATTAAATTTTATTTTTTTAGCCTTTTTGAAAGGTGTCACTCACTAAATTTTGTCAGAAAATGTCTTTCATACTCCTCCATACTCAGGAATTTTTTTGAATGTTTTGAAGTAGTGCAACAATATCAAAAAAATCGAAAACTCATTTTTTCCATGAAATCTTGCAATTAAATATGTTTATATTTTTTTTTTTGTGTAAAAAAATACGTGACAAATTTTGTTCTACCGAAAATGTTTTCTTGCAAGACATAAACATAAAGAATATTATAGGTAATTAAAATATATCCCGCCTAAAGTAATTTAAAAGGGTTATAAATGATTCGAAAGACACTTAAAGATGGTAAAACAAAAACAAGAATTGTAATTGAAAAAGTAACTAAAAGTTAGTTACTTTTAGTTAATTAGTTACTTTTTTAATTATAATTCTTGTTTTTGTTGTAACAAAACTAAAAATAATTCTCGATAGCATGAAAAGTATACAAATATCATCTTTAAGTGTATTTTGAATCATTTATAACCCTTTTAAATTACTTTCGGCGGGATATATTTTAATTTCCTATGATATTCTTTATGTTTATCTCTTGCAAGGAAATATTTTCGGTAAAACAAAATTTTTTTGCACAAAAAAAAAAAAAAAAATTGTAAATATATTCAATTGCAAGATTTCAGGGAAAAAATGAGTTTTCAATTTTTTTGATATTGTTGCACCACTTAAAAAAATTCGAAAACATTCCTGAGTATGGAGGAGTATAAAAGACATTTTCTGACAAAATTCAGTGAGTGACACCTTTCAAAAAGGCTGAAAAAAAAAATTTAATTTTCTTTTCTTCGCTAAGAATTGATTTTTCGTTTAAGAATCATGATCACATTTTTTTTTATGTCGTAGACTCCTAAGAATTAGGCAAAAATCATCATTGATGAATTTTGAATTTTACTATAAAAATAAAAAAAAAATCTAAGAAACAGGTTTTTTTGAAAATCTTGAAAACCGTTTGGGTTGAAGAGCTAAAAATTGAGGTGAATTATTTTTATTCGACACCAAATCGATCCTCCAAGTGCGAGTCAAAAAAGCCGCGGGGGCAGATTTCCCATATTAACCCGGCTATACCTTTTTTTTTCAACATTAAGGGGGTTTTCCATCGACAAAATGGCGGAATTTTTCGTGGAAGATAGCAGTTTACACTTTAGATGGCCACCAAAATTTTAAAATGAAAAAAAAATAATCAAAGAACGTTGGGGGAGGATTTGATGATACTTTGACTAGATTCTAATGGTTTTTGATATCAGATAATTTTCGACCGAGATATAGTGAACACCGCAAATTGTTTTTTTTCTGAGACGTTCTAGGGGAAAGCTCTGTCATCGGCTTGTTTATTAATATTTCCGCATGAAAAAATTACAGAATATTGTTGAAAGTATACTCAATAATGTACAAAAGGTTTGATTGAATTTGCTCAATCCATACTTTGAAGAAAAATTCACAAGAAAAGTGTTTTTTTTTTACGCTGAAACCCTTACCCCCCCCTTAAGATACTCAAAAAGGCCGGCAACATACAGGATAGATACAAAGTTTTCAAGATTTACATGTGCAACCGATACATCATTATTGTTGTTGGAAGTACTAACAGACAAAATGGAATTGTATTTCTTGTGTATATGTTTGTTAAGAAGCGCAGTTGGATAGTCATTCTTGCGTAGTACCTGATGAATCAAGGACAAGTTCTTGTTATGATATTCAATACTAGATAATCTAATCCCTCTATCAACCAAACAATAGATCGTCCCAATCTTGTACGATCTGGGATGGTGAGAATGAAAATTTAGGTACCTTTATGACCAGGTGACCTTATGGAACCACTCAGTCTTGATAAGCTGGTTATCATTAATGATAAGTGCATCCAAAAAACTGATCCGGCGATTACACTCTAATTCAGATGTGAATTGTAACCGCGGGTGGAATAGGTTAAAGACAGAAAGCATTTTATCGACTTCATCAGAAGGAACCGCGGTGATTATGTCATCTACATGTCTGAAATAGAATGGAAGCTCAAAATCAAGTTTGTTTGAACAATGTTGTTCAAGGTTAACGTTGTTAAGCAACGTTGGTATCAGTTGGTAGACAAGGTTCCTGTTCCACTGAATGAACTTATTCAAGCGTTACACATCTGTTTTAAGGCTGCCATTTTGAAATTCAATAACAACAACTATGCTCAAACCTTTAGTTTACCTATGGGTTCACCGCTCTTTCCAATATTGCCTGATTTGGTTGTAGATGATCTTGAACAACATTGTTCAAACAAACTTGATTTTGAACTTCCATTCTATTTCAGATATGTAGATGACATGATCACCGCGGTTCATTCTGATAAAGTCGATGAAATGCTTTCCGTATTCAACCAATTCCACCCGCGTTTACAATTCACATCTGAAATAGAGTACAATCGTCGGATCAGTTTTTTGATGTATTTATCATTAATGATAAACAGCTTATCAAGACTGAGTGGTTCCATAAGGTCACCTGGTCACAAAGGTACCTAAATTTTCGTTCTCACCATCCCAGATCATACAAGATCGGAATGATCTATTGTTTGGTTGATCGAGCGATCAAATTATCTAGTATTGAATATCATGAAAGAACTTGTCCTTGACTCATCAGGTACTACGCAAGAATGACTATGCAACTGCGCTTCTTAACAAACATATACACAATAAATACAATTTCATTTTGTCTGTTAGTAGTTCCAACAACAATAATGATGTATCGGCTGTACATGTTATTCTTAAAAACTTTGTATCCATCCCATATGTTGCCGGACTTTTTGAGTCTCTTAACAGAATGTTCTCTAAATATAATATTCAATTTGTCGGTAAAAGTGCACATGATTTATCGTTTGTGTTTGACTCCGGCAAAGATCTGCTACCCTTGGATAAGCGCTCTTCTGAAGTCTACAAAATTCCTTGCAACCGATGTAACATGTCATACATAGGTCAAACAAGTAGGTAGTTACATACGAGAATAATTGAACATAAACGAAATATCCACGAGCATGATGATGATTATACAGCACTGACTAGACAGCAATCGATTTTGATCATACTTTCAATTGTGCTCAAGCCACCATTTTAGACGTTGAACCCTTTTATTACAAATGGTTTCTGTGAGAAATGTGCAACTTTGTTGCACATCCCAACGCGGTCAATCGAAGACAAGATATTGAACACATCAGCGCTATTTACACCTCTGTGATACATCAACCATAATTATTGATTACCGACTGAGCTTGCTCTTGATTTTACCTTCCTAACATATTCTAACATCTATATAACCCGTTGGCTCATCATCTGTGCTTCTTCTAATCATTGAATTCGTTTTTCTTCCACTACACTCTGGACGACTCGCATGTTCAAAAAGAGTTCGGTTCAAAAATGTCGTTTTTGTGATTTTATTCAATTTTACTAACCAAGACAAATCCTTGGGAGTTTTGCATCGCAGTCTGTTTTTTAAAAAAGAACATTTTGAGTTTTTTTTTGTATATTCTACCGTTAATTTGTTACTTCTAGGTGATTTTTTCTTCGAAATTGAAAGTTCGATGTCATCATCAGGAGATTCTCTTTTAATTATATCAGCACAATTAGCCTTGCTTATCACATAAGCCTCTGACACATCAAATTTTAATAACTAACTTGTATTACATGATTTTCTGTTCGTGACAGATGTTCTTAGATATAATTGTTCTTAGAAAGACCCCCATCTGGGCTGAAACGTTGGAAACTGTTTCATACTGACCTTCATATCCAAGAATAATATTTACTCAAAAAGTTATTTTCGCAGCTTTTCACATTCTGATTTTTGAAGTATTCGAGATATCGTTAATCCCATGAGCTTAATTGTGCGAAACACTTCCAAAAATATGTGAAAAAATCGGCAACCCGAAGAGTCAAATTTGTTGAAGGAGGATTTGAAATTAGATGGGTGGTGAAAATTAAGGATAAATAAACCGAAAAGCCTCGTCAATCGAATTATTTACTTCTGTTTACTTTTTGATGTTATGAAAGAATAGAAAAACATAATAGAATTGACTTCTTCGAATTTTCCCGATCGCACGGGATCCCTGCTATGGTATTTTTTGTTTACGTTTAGGCAACGATCTGACCTTGTCTTCCGAGATATACAATGAAGCCATGCGTCAAAATATGAATCTATCAGTGATAATGCATCAGTTTCTTTCTACAATTAATGAAGCGCCCACATGAAAATGCCGAAGTGTAGAAAATCTGAGCTTCATGCCGACTTGGTAAGTAAGAAGTGGAAAAAGACGAGGCTAGCGATTGTGTGACACCTTTTGTGGATACAGCTCCTGCAAAATCGAGTGAAGAATTGTGTACGGACAAAATGAACGCAAGATTCCAAAACATACTCTTCGGCTCCCAACAACTAATAGAGACTTGTGATAATGCAAATAGATATATTATTGTAGACGTTTTTCCTTGTCAAATTCGATTCGTAAAGTACAATGCAGCGAGTGCAATAGTGATTTTCTGGAGATCCAACTTGGTGATGCAAATTAGGGCTCCGCCAATAAATTGGTGTTACGGATGTGAAGACACGAGATTAGAGTGTGTAAAATGCTCGAAGTTTACATCAAAGAAGATTGAAAGCGATCAAAATCAAGCATGTTTTGATGCAAATCTGCGATTTGCAAAAGTGTTTCTTCATATCGGTAGAGGGTATGCTGCAATAGAGCAGTTCTCGATACTAATAAATATGCGTCCGTTTTCGAATCGTTTGTTCAACGAATATTAAAAAGCTATTCAACATGTTCAACTGTGAGCATTGGAAAGGCATTACACGATGTGAGGTGTGCAGTAAAAAAGACTAATCAGGATGAGGATGTTATACGGATACCAGATCCAAACAGAAATCAGTCCTCAACAGATATAACAGTGAGTTTTGATGGGTCGTGGCTGACTCGTGGTTATAGGTCTCAGTATGGAGTAGGGTGTGCAATCGATCTCCTTACAGGATATGTTGTTGATTTTGAAATCATGTTAAAGTAATGTCACATGTGCGAAGCGTCGAGGCGAGACTTGGGTCCGGATTCCCCGGAATTCGAAATATAGAGTGAAGGTCATGAAAAAGAATGTCAAATGAATCACAATGGTCCATCAGGGGCGATGGAAATGAGTGCGGCAGTGGAAATTTGGAAATGCTCCGAGTAATGAGGACTTCAGTACAGAACGATGCTGTCTGATGGAGAATCCAAGGCATTTCTGCATTTGCAAGAGCTACAAGTCTACGGCCCGGATGTCACTATTGAAAAAGAAGAATGCGTAAATCATGCGAACAAGAAGGTTGTACAGTTTTTTTCAGTATTCGCAGAAAGTAGACCGATCAAAATATTTGTCCAATACTACATTTCTACCTCATTTTTTAGTGGAACGTTTTTCAGCCAGATCAATATTTTTTCTTTACTCTTCGAGGTGAGGAATAAGCTTACGTAATGCTGTAAAAAAGTGGTGTGCTCGCGGTGTTAGTTTTGGTAGTAGAGGCCATGGAACCCTGAAATACGATCCAGAAACTTCAAGAGTATTATAAGAACGCTATCTACAAAAATAAGGGAAATGAACGAGAAATCAAGAATGAAATACTGACTACGATCTATCACGCAGTTTCTATGAATGAAAGACCTCAGCATTCGAAGTTTCCAACCGGTAAGGCTTCATGGTGCTTTTATCAACGAGCGCTTGCGCAGGGATAGAAGCCAGGACAACGCTTAACAAATACCAAAACATCGTTGAGTGAAAAATGTTTTTTAAAAATTCGCCCCACCTACAAAAGGCTGACGGAAGAAAATTTACTGCGAGATGTGCAAATTGTCGTACGCAACATGCTACCGAGTACTTACATAGTTGTGTTGAAGTTTTTCTCGACCTTATCGCATTATTATATGAAGGATTTTTGGTGTCAAAGCTCAGTATAGTCAAAAAAACGATATTTGACGTTTCGGCCCTGAGAGGGGGACTTCCTCAGAATAACTCAGATTCATTGATAAGAAAAGAATTTTATATTATAATCAAACGGACACATCAAAAGAATGCAGGAGGGAAAGAAAATTTACAATTGAAAGCAGAACCTCAATATGTAGAGGTGAAACTTCCATTGCGGAAGAAGACGTTGGAAACAAACAAAAACAACAAAAATGATTAATTTAAATTTAGAAACAAAAATCATGTCATCGGTCATCATCCAAATTCCAAAAATCGACTGAAAGCCGTCATCATCTGAGAGATGAATGGGTAGAAATCAATTCATGTCATTAGTACAGCAGGGCGGGTTCTGAGTACAAACATCTTCTTCACCGACCAAGCCGCCTATTCGCGCATCCCAGACGCAAACCCTTGAAGGTTACCCCCATTCTCGTGAAATAAAACGGGCCCTGCCGTACCGACTGAAGGTCAAAAAATGTGCAACCTTACCATGTATCGGTTGACTATGAAAATAGCACTGCTTTACCGACAATTCATATCGGTCGGAGATTAAAATCGTTTACCGTGTATCGGTTGACGGTAAGAATCGCACTGCTTAACCGACAATTCTTATCGGTCGATGGTCAAAATCGTGCTTCTTTGCCGACAATCTTACCGACCGAAGGTCAAAGTCTCTATATAGTGCTCACCTGCCAACGGTAGAGGGCGCAGCAGGGGGCGTAAACTCTTTCACCCACCTGGAAATCGGTTACCCGTCCCGCATTCTTTTCACACGATAGGAATGTTCATGTGTAACATCAACCACCTCGAATTGTTTTCCCACGATAGGATTGCTGATGTGTAACGTCAACGACCCCACATTCTTTTCCCACGATATCAATCACGTGACATTCCAAAATTATGTTTCTGAAAATTGTTTTTTACTCACTCGGATGTCGATACGTTATCATACACGGGACATTCTTTTTGCCTTGTAACTGTTATGTGAACTCTACGATGAATTTTGAACGGGTTTATTTAAGACCAGAGTGCAAGGTCGACCGATAGCTGCGGTAGTATATGTATACTCAGAGCCAAGGATCTGCGGTGTTGGGTTACTATCGCTCTAGGAATGCAAAACTTAACTCGGTTTGAGTACAGCTCGGTCAAGGATGGATAGCAAGGTCGAATCTTACATAAGCTTTGTATTGAAAAAAATTCTCTCTTAAGAGCTAAGGTGAAGGTGAAGGTGTAAAATTATTTCATGAATATTCTTTAAAGAACAGTTTTATTGAGTGCAATTTTTAGAGTACGGCTGACAATTACTTCACAACGATAGTACAATAATTCTATTTAACGGGATCATAACCAGGGTGATATATTCACCAGGAATGCGGGACCGTTCTTGTGGACGCTTCTGCGCAGTAACACAAATCGTACACCCTCGCCATCCGAACAGTATGATGATTTTGTAGCCAATTTTGAAGTAACAAAACGTTTTGTGCTTCACAGGTTGCGTTGTATATTTTATGCACGTCACATCTTGGAGACACAGCTGAAGTTTTTTGCAAGGTTTGCAGCGACGGACAGCCAAAGTCCAGCATATCTATAATTTGAAAAATGGGGACAATATAAAGCAACCGATCTCGTTTTTCTTTCCCTTTTACGTACACGATTTCAGCTTTGCACAGCCTTTCTTAAATGGTTCACTTAACTTCCTCAAACGGTATGGTTCCACAGCTCCAAGGTAAACCGTAGAAATCGCGTTCTCACCAGGAATTTTAGCTTTTGTATTTGACGTCCAGACAATCCCATTCGTGAGGTGGCTTGAAGAAATACATTCATGGAGATGCTTCCAAGTAGATTGAAATTATAGCCAATTCTTTCGATGTAAAGGTATCGTTGAGAGGTCTCCAAAGGTCTTGTATATCAACGGTAAGCTCCATGTTCGAATTGTGCGAGATGGTAGGAACGGGCCAGCTTTTATACCACCTTTTCCACCCTACCACTGAGTGGGATGTATTCAACATAACGATCCTGAACAAGCAATACGCCGATGTTTTAGCGGGAAGGTTGGCATAAGCTTCAAATTCAAGACGGATGTCGACAGGTCCGTACATCAAAGATTCGTTTTATTTTGAACAGTCGATAATGAATAAGGGGACGTCTCGAAGAAATTCACTCTTTGTCAACAACGGCTCAAAGTTCTTGTCGTAGTAGGTAGCTTGGAAGTTTGCGTACATCTCGTACAGGAGCGTGTACAGATTACGACTAATGTTGAGGTTCAAGTTACCTTACAGATAAGATTCAAAGTTTAAAAATAGCTTGACGTCCGTGATATTGCAATGAACGAAATGACTTGTATTCTTGCCGGTCTTGTTCTTTCGACTTGTTTGGAAAACCTAATTAACGTACCTAATTAACGTAACGTTTTTCAAGCTGAGTGGAAGTTCTCACAGTCGAAACGTGTTTTGATGTCATGGGAAACAAGGGATATTCGTACAATTCCCAACTGCGGAAGCTCATCGAGATAGGCGGATCTTTCTGAATGAAATTTAGTAGGTCAACTTTTTTCTGATCCGCGAGTTGCAAATACGGTATGAGCCATTCCGCTGTATTGATCATGATTTTGAATTCCTCCTCTTGTGTCTGCATGCTTGCGTTGACATCAGATTTTCATCTCGTCAAAATTAACCCATGTTCAGCGTTGACAACAATCTTGCGGTAGTCTTCAGTGAAACCCAATATCAAGATGAGCGGTATCAGCACGTTAAAATCACCCTTGGCATCGGTTAATTTTATGTTCTCTTCTACATTAAGCCATCCAACATTCTCCATCAGCCAAGTCTGACCAGGGTGCAGGGAGGCGTAACCTTTTATGAGACTTGTCAAGCCAACGGTCTTGCTTCTATCAATCTCAACTGCATCAATTACGTAGCGAATTTCTTTAAACAAATGACAGATCGCGTTGTTTACGAGCTGTTTGTTTACAGTAGCTGTACCATCAGGTTTGTGGAGTCGTCCATGGATATGTACTAAACTTTTGCTGGGTAATATGCATAAATCCTGATGCTAAACGGTGATTCGAATTTTATCGCTGTTGTTGAAAGTTGACGAGGCGTAAGTTTTGTGAGCGTGAATCTCGTAGTGCGCAACGGATTCGTCAAAGACGACTGGTGTTTGAATGTTGAGGATTTCTTCCTCCATAGTACGTAGTGGATGATAAAACAGCAAGATCGGATTTTTAGTTGTCGGAAATTCCTTTTCCATAAGGTGTCAGTTTCAGACCCAGAGCTACCAGGAACTCCACGTTTCGAGGTGTTAACCGTTCGAGAATCTATCCATGACTGACTCGATCGGGGTATGCCGACTTATTGATATACCTACTCTTTGACAGTCTGTTATATACAATTCTCATCGTTCATTGCGATTTAATATGTAGTCTCACAGTAATAACCTCCCTACGAAAATTAACCGTCTTGATCCACGAACCGGAGCTGAACGTGATCTATGGTCCTGACGGTGATTGGAAGGTGAATGACGTGCAACGGTACTTTCACGATCTTATATCCTGGTGAAACAGTCGGAAAAAACTCGTGAATAGTGTGTACTTTATGTCCATTGACGTAGGCGCCCGTTGTAATGCTGCACTCGACTCGCAACGCGTTGACCTTAAGCATAGTTACAGGCACGTCTGATTCATGAGTTTTATCTACCTCTAATACACGTGGTGTGAATTCGAAAAGTTGCGCAATGAAATCATTTGGCTCAAAGTTAATCGTGTAGTTTCATGTGATTTCGCTGCGTAATGTATTATTGTTGGGTTTGATGCTGAGCCTAATATCTGTATTTCTTAGCACGTTTTGAAGATACTTCTCCATGTTGATGAATAAGAATTCTCGACCTCGTATGTAATATATTATAGAATCTTGGTGATCGGTTTTCATATCGGTGATATTAAAAAAAAATAACCCTGAAATAATGTTTTTAAAAGCTGACAAAGGTGATACGTCGGTTGCTATGTACAGAGACACGTATAATGAAAAAATGAGGCAACAGCTTTCTGACACCACTACGTATAGAATTACTAGATATGATTTGTGTAATTCCCTACAAAATAGGGTGAATAAGCTCACTTTTAATTGGTTCACCTCTAAACTTATAACCAAACATCTACATCGAAACATTTCTACGTACAATAGTGTCCCTCCACGCGCATATGGGCTTCCAAAAATTCACAAAGAGGATGCCTCTTTAAGGATAATAGTCTCATTTGTTAATAGCCCGACCTATACCTTAGCCAAAACTATCAATTCATGGCTCACCACCAATATCAAACCTCCCATCTCGAGAGTTAAGGATAGTTTTTTATTAGTTGATAAAATTAAGACATTGATTATCCCGGACAATTACACGTTAATATCTTTAGATGTAATTTCACTGTTTACTAACGTTCCTACAGATCTCGCATTGCGTGCAATAAACAACCGTTGGGCTAATTTAGAAAATAAGATCCCAATCCCTCTGAGTGAACTAGAAAAAGCCTTAAAAATATGTTTTGACTCCGCAATTTTTAAATTTAATAACGAGACCTATGCACAACAATTTGGTTTACCTATGGGATCTCCCCTTTCCCCAATCTTGTCAGACCTCGTCATGGAAGACCTTGAAACTTCTTGCATAAACGATCTAGGTTTTAATTTACCGTTCTACTTTCGATACGTGGATGATATTCTTACTGCCGTTCCAAATGGAAAAATACATCACATTCTTAATATTTTTAACGGGTACCATCCTAGAATACAATTCACTATCGAAACAGAAGATAATAATGCCATCAGTTTCTTAGACGTATTGTTGATACACAGCAATAATAATATTAAGACAGATTGGTTTCACAAAAAAACATGGTCACAAAGATACTTGAATTTTAACTCTCACCATCCTTTGTCGTTCAAAATAGGCACCATCTTTAGCCTTGTTGACAGAGCTATAAAACTTGCTAGTACAGAGTTCCAGGAAAAAAACTCGGCGCTCATATACAATGTACTAAGATCGAATGATTACCCTCATGGCCTATTACAACAACAAATTAATAAGAGACGCTCCTACATCAACAACATACTTGACTATAATATTGACTCTGCTCCTGTTGAAGATAACAATAGACCTGCTACTACATATATCCCCATTCCATATGTAGCCGGCCTATTTGAGTCACTTAATCGTTTATTCGATAAATATAATGTAAAGTTTGTTGGAAAAAATTCAAAAGACCTAAAACTAGTTTTTGATACAGGTAAGGATAAGATCCCCATTGGCAAACGATCTAATGTAGTGTATAAAATACCATGTAATGACTGCAATCAAGTCTACATAGGTCAAACGGGTCGACATCTCAACACCAGAATTAGGGAACACCAACGCAACATACATGAGACAGAGGAACGGCACACAGCTCTAACGAAACATAGTATTGATAAACAACACACATTTAATTACGACAACACAAACATCCTTTGTGAAGAACACAATTATTACAGAAGATTGTTATTAGAAATGTGCAACATTGTAGGTCATACCAATTCGGTTAATCTCAGACAAGACGTTGAACATTTAAGCAATATTTACAAACCTCTAATCTCTGCCCACACAACAAATATTGTTTAACCTAAACTATTTTTTTATTTTTTAAAAAAAATTATTTAGTCTCCATTTACAGTTCTTTCTACATAACCTTTCTTACAAAATATTTATTGTTTTTTCTGTATAATGTTTATAATAGGTTCACCTTCACTCTGGATTATTTTGTTTTCTCCCATCAGTCGTTATTCACCTGTTGACCCAAGTGGTTCAACCAACAATATTTCGTTAGACATGTAGAACTTAATTATAAAGAGCCTACCTCCACTTAATTGACACCTGTGAATTAATTTCATTGCTAAACGACCTTCTTTAATAACCTTTTAACACTATGACATATTGACTGTGAAGAAACATAGTTCTTTAATCTTTTTAATTAATGACTACCAACCTTTAACTCCCACACAAAAAAAAAAAATAACTGGAAGATTGACATTGTCTACCGTCACTCAAAAGATCACTGTTTCCACCAATTGTAATTGAGAATTCGACTACATCTTATTACACTTACTTAACTCAAAAGGTAAATAACACCAAAAAACATCCTTATCACAATTAATCATAAGGTTCTTACTATCAACAATATTTAATAGCTCTAAGAATATTACATCTACAATATTCATGTCCGATTACTTCTAGTACCATTATTTATATTATAAAATCCTATTTTTGTTTTTTTTGACAGTTTTTAAATAAATCGTTCTGAGGAGGGCCCATATCCGGGTCGAAACGTTAACTAAAAATACGTTTTCTTAATTGACCGATCACCAAGACTCTATAATATATACTTCTCCATGTCCTCGATCTCGTAGCTGCCGGTAGGTATAGTGATCACTTGATCAGCTACGTAAATATTATTGTCACCAACATCAATGTTGGGTATCGAATTGAAGGATAACAATACTACCTAGCCAAGAGCATAACTTTCATCAGGAGCAAGTTCGATCGGTGGGAAATATTGTGTTTCCAGAATCGAAGACGTTTCCGAAATAGTTAACGTTAACGAATCATCCATGACTGCAAGTGATAGAATGACTTTGATGAATCATGCATCATGTTTATATAGCTCACCACTCAGAAATTTGAGACGCAAGTGTCCGCATTCAAACGTATCATAATCCTGGTACCTTTCGTGATTGTATACAACACTACCAACGCCGAGGTATTTTCTCAGGTCTGAGGATGGATAAAGGTTGCTGAAACTGTGAAAGTAATCAATATTATTGTCGCGTTTCTTGTATGCAACCCAGTGTGTTCCAAGACCGTTTTTGTCGTCAAGGTTGATTATAGTTGAATCGATTTTCGTGGACCGTTTTTGGGCATTTCGTTCCGCATGAAAATACCGCGGAGTTGCGGTACCTGAAAGATTTCATCATATTTGAACAAGTCCCAATCAATAAACGCTCGACGTGGTTGCATCGCATCTAGTGTTTTGAAAGATGAAAACCAAGACCTGTTTTGTACGGTTTCATATGGAACCCTTTGCCCAACGCAATAGCTTCCATAGTTTTGTTGTGTCGTTTGCTCTCTCCAAGTTCTCGTTTAGCAGCACTTGCATCGTTCACAGCTTTTGCTATACCTGCCGTTACTCATGCATGGGTAGACATTGCGACGTTGACTGTTTCTATCTCTGTCAGACGTACGCGCGTATTCCCTAAAATCTCGTGCGCGACAACGTAAACTTACTTGTGTTGTTCAAACAAGACGATTTAAACCTGAGACACGTATCTAACGACCATGTGAACACCGATATGTCTTACACAGAGTTCAAAAGTGTGTGCTCCGCATGCTGGAACGGTGAGAAGTACGGGTTTCTGGTGATCGACAAAGACAGTGAGCTCAACGAAAGTCGATAGAAGAGGGTATTCGATTCTTTTGTTAGCCTGGAAAAGAAATAAAATCTAACGTTTTTGAGCAAGAGACGCAGTAGCGTTGCAGACTTAGTTGCTTCAACATGCAGAGCTCTGAAGTTTCCAAGCAAATAGATGTTCTACATCAGATTGCTCAAGCAAGTGCTGCGATCCGCCGAAAACACAGATTGCTCAGGTCGGGCAAGGAATCTACGGCTCAGAAATTGAGTGACTTTTTCAACCCAGTAGTGACTCCGTTGCCAGAACTAGTGAATGTTAAAAAAGATACTAAACCTGTGAAACAAGAGGTGGAAGAAATTAAAGAAGAAATAAAGCAGATGAAAGATGAAACGAAAAATGAAACTGTCTCTGAAATGGACGGTTTCTTTGCTTCGGCAGGATATGAAACAATCATAGAAACAGCGGTCGAGAAAATTAAGGATGTGTATTTCGCATTGATGAGAGATACAAAGACGAAAAGTGAATTGGACAACGTGTACGTTGTAGGCAACCTCTCAAACGGAGTAATTATTGGTGATTTGTTGATGTCTTTTGAGAGCGACTACATCCGTATTGGCGATACGCTTCACCCGAAAACGAAGGGTTTGCTGCAACATATATTGGACAAGAAGCCTAACGGTTCTTATGTCAGCGCCGGAGATCGTGAAAATGTGAACGGAACAAGAGACTGTGCAATGTCGCAGATCCCGCCGAGCCGAATAATGCCGTCACTTCAAAAACCTTAAGACGAAAATTCAACGTGCTGCAAAAACAAATCGACAACCTCGATCAAATGATCAAAGCTTTGGAGATCACCACGGAGAAAGCTTTGGATACCTTTTACACAGACTTCAAAACAGGCAGAGACCTGTCGATTTGAACCGCTGAAATCATTGCTCAATTAGACACCAGACTGAGATCGTTAAAATATGACCGAGAAAAAGCAGGTACTGTTAACGGAACTGCCTAAGCCTGCACGCCATATTCACCCGCGTTGACGTGTAGATGTTCGCGGCATCGACAGGACCTGGCAGGCGGATCTTGTTGATATAATGTCATTCGCTGGACATAACAAAGGCTACAAGTACATGTTCCCAGTTATTGATATCTTTTCAAAGTACGCGTGGGCTATACCCATAAAGAGCAAGTCTGGAGATGATGTTACGAAGGCAATGGAATCTGTGCTTGTACACGCACGAGTACCGATGAAATTACATCTCGATACAGAAACGGGATTCTACAATTCAAAATTTGAATCTCTTATTTCACGCTATGGAATCAAACTTCACTCCACATACAGTGATTAGAAGGCATCGATCTGCGAACGCTTCAATCGCACGCTCAAAAGTCAAATGTGGAAACGGTTCAGTATGCAAGGAAGCCACAAATGGTTCGATATCTCATCTGATTTGGTTTCAGTTACAACAACGCCAATCACCGAACCATACAAATGAAACCATCGGATGTCACCGTTGCGAACAAAAGACAATTATTACATCAGGCGTACGGAAAGCTCCGAGCGAAACCTACCAAACCGGTGAAGTTCAACACTGGTGACAAAGTTCGAATCAGCAAATTCAAAAACGTCTTTGACAAGGGTTACACTCCCAATTGGACGACTGAAATATTCACGACAAGTCGATTGGAAAATACTCATCCTGTGACGTACAAGCACAAAAACTATCAAGATCAACCCACCGCTGGTGGTTTCTACGAACAGGAGCTCCTGAAGGTTGAACATCCTGACATCTATCTCGCGGAGAAGGCGCTTAAGAAGCGTTGAAGAAAATGATACGTCAAGTGGTTAGGTTTTGACAATACATGCAACAGTTGGATGAATGAATCTGATATGTCACATCAAATAGACGAGATTCTTTTTTAGACATGTGCCTTTATTTTCACACCTTGAAGATACAATTCACACCAACGCGCAGTCTAACTGCAGGTCTTGTAGCCCCACGGCAGCGTATCGGTCGCGTTTGTAAATACGATCGGCTTCTCGTCGCTCCAGCTTAGTGCTACCTTTTTCTGTTTTATGGTATAGACCTAACTCGGTATCACACTCTGATGATCGACTAAATTTTGGTGTTTCAAAGCACACTTTAAATAATCATTGAAAGTTATATTTTTTAGTAGCGATCCTTTCACACCCTTAGCTCGGTTTTAGTCCTCATCCTTACCCATCACTCTAAACTAATACAATTTCGCCTTCAAGCCAATAAATTCTGTCATCATTTTTCCGTTACACTCGTCTTTCATCAAACCGAGGACTTTTTTGCTAACTTAAGGCATTCCTTAAGGCTCCTGTTTCATGCATTCGTGAATATCGGGGACGGCGAAGTGGTATAATAAACTATCCGTGTCGGTATGCATCAATTTTGCCTGATGTCCAAATTTCGTTTTAACATAATTAGATTGGGAATCGTAAATAAAGGATTCTGAAAGATCTAAAATGGAGAATCCTGCATACAATGGTTTGTTGAGTTTGACTCCCGTTCCACGCATTTCAACTATCATCATATTTTCATTAAAGAATGTACAGTTGTGGAAATTTGGTTTGGCTATTCGCTGTGAGCCTCGCTCGTGCCGCCACCTAGCGGTTTCAAAAGCTAAACAGCCGGCGTGTTAATTTACATTAGAGACATACTGATAAATATCGAAATCAGCAAAATATTATCAAATAAATGATATTTCCATTGTAACAGTGAAGTGAAAAGTTGAAAATAATAACGAGTTGAAACTCCAGTAGTATGTAGCAATATAATATTAATAAATACACGAAGAAAACCACTACCTTTTACGAATAAAGGTTTTTATTATTCTACTTGATAGTTGTTGTTTTATTAGAAAAAATTGGTGGCTGTGAATTTACTAATACGCAGATAACATGAATAATATCATCAATGCAAAAGAACAAATTTTCTGGAATTTTATACAAAATTTGATATGTTTTAAGTCGTTGCATAATTCTTTCTACATGAATTCGAACTCTTGCGATGTTGTAAGTCAGATCTGTTTCTTCTTTAGAAAATTCTGATTTTTTTTCCAAAAATAGTGGCATAATAAAAAAAAAATGGGTGCGTGTACTTATGTACGCGCGTGAGAAGTTATACTTCTTTGGCATCATTAAAAAATACACAACATGTCAAAATCTTCTGTCACACAATGATAAAGAAAAGAAGTATGTAATAAAAAACAATAAAATAAATAACGGATGTCTTACATTATATTTAAATAATCTATTAAATTTTTGTCACGAACTTTTTATTAAATGTTCTATTAAATTTATTTCTTTATTTTGTAAATATTAAAAAACCAATAATAAATATTCAACATTGATAATTTAACAATATTTAGTATTAATTATATTAAATAATGATATTTTAATTTATATCAATAAATAATAGATACGGATAACTAACCTCAATTATATTGGAGCACTTGAAAAAGTATTTTAGCACAATTTTTTCACTAATATTCACAAATAGTAAATAATATTAATCCAAATATTCAATTTGTGATGTATTCACCTATGATAGTATTAATACCCATAGGTGAATACGTGCGATACGGCTAGTAGCGCACTCGCTACTCTAAGACAGCGCTCTCACGTTAGGCAGGTGCGTACTGACCCCAGGCCAGTACACAGGCGCTCCGGCACCGCCGTAACAGAACTGTGGTTAAATAAATCTAGTATAAGTAACAAGACAGTGTTGATTACTTACCCTACCCATACCTAACACAATTTAAATCACTTCTGAATATATTTTATTGCCACATATATAATTCGCACTTGTATGAAAATAAAACACGTGTTGTGACTGTAAAAACTAAAACCATGTGGATAAATATTTAGCTTTTTTTCGAGACTTAATGAATTCGGTTGAGTGGGCAACTTCATCCTGTTAATTTTGTGTTACAGTGATGCGCGCGCATGAATTCGGTTGAGTGGGCAACTTCATCCTGTTAATTTTGTGTTACAGTTTTGTGTTACAGTGATGCGCGCGCATCCTGAAATTTCACTCTCATCAGTTTTTCATAACGCGCCTAAAGAAGTATAACTTCAAAAATACTCGTTTACCACCTGCATCAATGATAGATCTGATTTGAGAAAAACCTTTATCTGCTAAAACCACATCACCATCTTCCAATGAATCTACGAAATTCGATTTAATAGTTAATTGGGAATCACCTTTTCTACCGCCAGCAACTTTCGATTTGAAACAGATGAACCCAGATGGTGTGATTCCAATCAGCACTTTTGCTGTAAAACCTTTCTTATAATGAGAGTAACAGTAAATACGGTCGTCAACACTTGACGGAACATCTATCTTGAATTCAGTGCAGTCTATGATAACGCGAGCATTAGAGTACTGAGGTTTAAAACATTCCGGCATAGTTTTCTGTACGGCAGCTCTACTTGGCCAAAACACTAAATTTGCAGTTGACGAACTCAAATATTGTAAAGTTGAAAAGAATATCTTGGAGATAGTTGACCGATGTAAACCAAAGAAAATTGCTATGGCTGAAAATGTGAGGCCAGTTTTTATTTTCCCTAAAAAAATTAAAAGCCTCTGTTTTCTTGTTATTGTAGATCTTTCCGATGGGTTTTCAGTTTTAGATAATAAAAAATTAAAGTTCTGGAAGTTCACTCCAGCAATATCTAATAAATCTTCATCGGTCTTAATAGATGGAAAACCACAGATTAGTATTTTGAACTATTTTATGTGATGTAGTTGGAAACTTGTAAAATATACAATCACTAATTTTACCGTTATTTTTGCAGTTAACAGCATAACAAGTGTGATTCCACATACCGTCTATTGTTTCTCACACAAAATGCTATCACAACACACGCTGGCTCAACTCACCACTCGCCACCCCGCGCGCTGCGATCGTTTCGCAGCTCCCCTCCAAGCAGCGGCTCACAGCGAATAGTAGCTCTAGCACCATACCCTCTACCCCATCTTGTAATCAATCTCACATCTCTGTATTTCCGAACGTTCTCCATTGTCTCACCAAAAACAGCGTTATTCATTAATTCATAAAAATTTTTCTCGAATTCATTGTTTGATTTTTTTCTCAAACCTGTATTTAAATCTATGTATTTTTCAAGCCACGCTGTTTGTCTGAGCTTGAGAACTCGATCAATTTTAACTCATTTCAAACCTCACTCCAAACATTGTTTCAAAACGTGATAATGAATAACGTAGTTTCACTTGGAGAGTAGCGCAGTCATCAATTTCGGTTGCTTGCTACTTGAGGTCGGAGTGTATGTAGTGCTGCGGGCTGAGTGGCGGCTCTCTCGTGCATTTCGTACAGTTCCTCGGGATATTCCATGTCTACCTCTAATATGTAGCCAAACTCGGCTTCGTTCGGGATGGTGAAAACATCAAATTGCTCGAAATTCGAGATCCATTCAAAGGAATTGTACGGTAGAGCAAAGCTCATGACAGCACCGTACAAGTTGTTGACGTCGAAGTACATAAGGTACGACTCCTCTAGCTCAAGATCAGAAGCATCTCCCATCTACCTGTTATTTGCTTTTGCATACTGATTAGAGCATTGGGATACACCACCTCGAATTCCTTCTTCTATGAACATAGTCATATCTACGTCGGTGAGAAGCTCTAGCCCGATGTCGGTACACTTTAGCATTGCGTTAAACGAGAGCACGGGTGCGGTGTAATAATGTAGCGGGTCCATGTTGTACGTTGCCCACAACTCTGCCTCAAGTAACCTGACAGATTATGGAATATCACCGGGATAGTATGTGAGTTCTGATAATTAACGTTGCAGCCTCGGTGAGCATCACTAGGGTACTTTCCACTGGAATAACTGTGATCACGATGTTTGACGTCTTCGAGCGTAAACGGTGTTTCGCAAATGTGACATACCGCTGATTAACTAAATTCGTTAAGCTGATTGCAATTGAGCGGTTCTATGGGTACAACACTTGTGAAATATGCTTGTACGGAATGTGCCAAATTCCTCCAACTCATTCACAAACCATTGAATGCAAGTCTCTCCATGGTTAATTTTGAACGTTGATATGGAATCGTCGAAGGCGCAATGGAGGTAATATGCTACGCTGTACGAAACGCGGTTCTGGTGAGTTGTTCTATTTTCTGACGCTTGAATATAAGTAGGTTGCAGCAAACATTCAAGATCCGCGTAAATAAAGAATGAAACGGTTTCTTTAAGCTTGAAATTTTTGAATTTCAGTATCATTTCCTCCGCTGTGGGTAATTCAACTTTCGTCTCGTTGAAACTCATGCAATAAACTTTGTGCTTTGTTGAACATCTTTCAGATTGAAACTGAGTCAAATATCTATCACATAACCAAGTACGACGTTTATGTTCAGAAATTTGAGAACTTGTCAACCGCAATAAATTCCGAATCAATGCAAAATTGTGTATTGAATTCTTTTCATAATTTTCCATACCATCGTCATCATCATCATCATTATCACCGTCAACAATTTCAGACTCTAAGACTAAAAGATTAATTTAAGGTTCGTCAGACTCATTCTGACTGAGGTGAATCGGTACTATTTCACTTTTCGTCCGATCACCTTTATCTATACCATAAACGTTGATGGAAAGTCCACTAAGTTTCTCAAATTTTGAAATCTGGTCTAGAGACATAGGAAACTTCACACCATCATACCCTAGCAGTGAGCTGAAATGCGGATATGAAGTTATTTTACTGGGATTGTTGTTGTTGGCTGGAAAGAGGGCTGCGGTGACCGACCATAGAAAGCAATGTGTGAATATAGAAAGTGTTCTTCCTCTTCGAGCACAACTTGTAAGAATGTCTGTAAGTGTGTTTACATTTTGGAATCTTACGCTTCTGATGCGAAGCTCGTAAGACAGTCAATGACCGTCTAATATTGAAATGCGGATATGCATCATCAATATTAATATTAATCACGAGGCATTTTTCATTGTTGAAACGTATAATTGTGAAAAACTGGTAAATTCGAAAAATTAACGACGGAGCCAGGAATCGAACCTGGTATCTAGCGATGCTTTACCGGAGCCTTACTCCACTAGACCACCTAGCCGCCCTGACTCTGATGTCGTTAATTCCTCTCATCACCAGTAAGTTCAAATTCTTGTGCTGTGATAGTATGTGTGAATATAGAAAGTGTTCTTCCTCTTCGAGCACAACTTGTAAGAATGTCTGTAAGTGTGTTTACATTTTGGAATCTTACGCTTCTGATGCGAAGCTCAGGAATTAACGACATCAGAGTCAGGGCGGCTAGGTGGTCTAGTGGAGTAAGGCTCCGGTAAAGCATCGCTAGATACCAGGTTCGATTCCTGGCTCCGTCCTTAATTTTTCGAATTTACCAGTTTTTCAAAATTATACGTTTCAACATAGAAAGCAATATGAGTCGCTGTTGCTGATGTTGACGACAGCCTTCTTATCCTGAATAGCTTTGGGTAGTGGTGTGTATGTGAAGACACCGCCTCGTAGTGGCACGTACTTGTTGATATTCACAGTCAAATTGATTATTTCAGACAGCGACAAGCCTGAATCCTTTTCCTGGAAATCTTCCACCGTTTTAAACAAACGCTCTGTCGCGTTTTCGATAAACCATTCTTTGATATCCGTTGTCTGGAGGATAATTGTATTTCTCGTATTAAAAAATTTGATCTCTTCCACCGTGATCATCTTTCCTAACTTCAAATGTACAAGCCAGGATAACGTTGGTTTTCAAGCTCCTGTCTTCCTTCAAAGCGTTTTTTAGTCTTGTCACAGCTAGTACCTTTGCGTCTTCCAGAAATCTCTTCACATCTTTATGCTTCAAATTGACAATGAATCCAGTTCGAATTCGGCTCTCGAAAGCTGTCTCCAAATCTTTCAACCGTACTAGATCGCTTTTTCATCTGCTTCGTATTCGGTCACCCACTTTTTTAAATTGTTGAAATTTGGCTGTCAACGATTTCAGAATTCCAATTGTCGTCAAAATTCTCGTCTTCTCCCCGATCGATGAAGCCTTTCGCAAAATTTTGTTAAGAAGCCGAATATTTTGACTTCCGAATTTAATCCATTTCTGAATCTCTGCCGGTGACGATTTTTCAGTTAAAATCTTGAACGCCGATTCCGTAATATCGATCAATCTCAAACACCTCGCGGATTCCATCCTTAGCCTTTTCTTCACGTGCACTTGACAAGTTGATACTGAATGACCGTTTGCAGTGATAAGCGTCCTTTTTATAGGGTAGCTGTACGTATGTTTGTTTATGAGCGCGCACCTTTTAGCATTCCTGGAGCGATAGTAATCCAACACCGCAGATCCTTGTCTCTGAATGTATACTACAACAGCTATCGGTCGACCTTGCACTCTGGTCTTGACTGAACCCGTTCAAAATTCATCATAGAGTTCATATGACAGTTACAAGCCAAAAAGAATGTCACGTTGATGATGACGTATCGACATCCGAGTGGGTAAAAAACAATTCTCAGAACCATCAGTTTCGGAATGTCACATGGTTGAACACGTGGGAAAGGAATGTGGGGTGGCTGATGTTACACATCAGCAGTCCTACCGTGGGAAAAGAATGTGGGGTGGTTGACGTTACAAATAAACAGTCCTACCGTGGGAAAAGAATGCGGGACGGTAAAAGTTCACCCCCCCCCCCCTCCCCCCGCCGCTGTGCCCTCTAACGTCAGCAGGCGAGCACTGCATAGAGACTTTGACCTTCGGTCGGTAAGATTGTCGGCAAAGCAGCACGATTTTGATCTTTGACCGATAAGAATTGTCAGTAAAGCAGTGCGATTCTTAACGTTAACCGATACACGGTGAGGTTGCACGTTTCTTGACCTCGAGTCAGTACGGTAGAGCACGTTTTATCTTACGAGAGTGGGGGTAACCTTCAAGGGTTTGCGTCTGGGATGCGCGGATAGGCGGCTTGGTCGGTGAAGAAGGTGTTTGTACTCAGAACCCGCCTTGCTGTACTACTCATGTCAAAATCCAATGTAATCCGTAGCTTAATTTGTATAAAAGCTCACCAAGTTTTCGCTGACAGACAAACCTTTTTATCTGGCCCTTTAGGGGTCATTATCAAATGGAGAGCTAAACTATTCACAATTAAAATTGACAACGATCCAAAAACATATTTTGCCGTGAAGGAAAAAGAGACGAAAGAGAGCACGGATAACATAGATTAAGACAAGAGAGGACACCAAACTAAAACGGAACTAGGGAGAAACATAGTGTAAACAAGTTTTGGCATCAACGAATCTAAGTTTAAAATCTTAAAATACATAAAACAGAGTCATTGTCATGAAAATGATTACTTGAAAGACTTGTTAATAATTAAGTTTTAATGAACATTGCTTAGATTCTCAATGTCAGATCTCAAATTGTCAGAATCTCTGTCACCTAAGATGTTACACATTTCAAAAACTAAACATTTTCTGTAATCCTTTTCACGACAAAGAATACTGACCTTATTATAATTGAAATTGTGATTACAACCCAACCTGTGTTTTGTCAGGGCTGTTTGTCTTTCCTGTTCTACAAAAATATTGCGTTTGTGTTCATTTAATCTAGTTTTGAGGCATCAACTAGTTTGGCCTATATAACATTTGTTACAATCAATACAAGGTATTTTATAGACTAAGTGAGAACATTTTTCCACGAGCATTTGGTCCTTTGGTAAGACAAATTGACCTGACAAGCAATTGGCATTTTTAAAAATATACCTAATTTGGAACTTGCTTGGTGCTCTACTATGTTCTGTGACAATCCTTTGACATAAGGAAATTTCATATAAGAGAAATTGGAAACTTGATAATTATCACTTCCTACTATCCCTGGTTCCGAATGTGAATTGTCTCTAATCATAACCAAACGATTACCAATGCCTTTAAGGTAGTAGTCCGGTGTGACGACCGAAATTTAGACGTTTTTTCATGATTTTTTTTTAAAAATTAAATAAAATGCTATCGTTTTAAAGTTTTTACATGTTTTTATTGGTGTTTTGAAGTATATAAAAAAATTTTTTTAAAGTTAATTTTACATTAATTTGTTTAAAATCTTTGACGTCAATATGGAGTCCTCAAAGAAAAGATGAGTTGGTTCGGGGAAACACACAGCCTTCCAAAGTCATCTGAAATAAAAAATTCAAAGAGATTATTATTCTGTAGACTTCATTTTAGGTCCCGAACCTTAAATGTACATAAAAATAAAAAAACAAAAACAAAATGGCGGACTTGTGAAAAAAGTTCTCAAAATCTAATTTTTTTTCTTCATAAATTGTTTAAATAAAATAGTTTATAATTAAAAAATTAAATGTTTTAAAGGTTCGGCATCTAGATATGTGTGTCTAGAATAACGGGTTAAATTTTTAGCTAAATCGGTTGAATAGTTTTGAGTCAGTGATTCCCCGAACTTTCGAAAACATGGTTTTGAGAAAAACGCTTTTAAAGTTTTGACAACAGATTTTTTTCAATAAAATTATACTTACATTAATCAGCTATGCCTGGTGCATAGAGCAGTCCTTCCGTTTCCTCAAAGTCGTCATTTTCAGCAGCTTTTAGAGCTCTACGTAAAGTTCTGGCTTCTTTGGAGTTGGCTTTTTAAGCACAATATTAGCAACAGATTTGACAGCGACGCTTTCATACACACGCTTTCATACACACTACGGCGCGCTCTCTTATTTTAGCTATAACTTTAAGAATAATTAAAATTTATGTCTGAAATTTTTATAGAATATTTTTAAGATGTTTTTCTTCCGAAAAATGTAAAAAAAAAAAAATCGATTTTTTGAACCCGTCACACCGGGCTACTACCTTAACAACAAGCAACCCAGGATAATCATTTTTCAATAAAACCTCCCCAATTAAGTTTGAATTCTTTAAATGAAACGATTCGTTCGCCAACAGGATCCCCTGTCCACAAGATTGTAAATATTTGCATTTTTTTTTTGCTTTAGAGGATGATGTGAAAAGTAATTCATGTATCTTTGTGAGCATGTTGGCTTCTGGAACCAGTCAGTCAAAATTACACCCGAACTTCTTACTACAGATACACCAAGGCAGCACACTATTTTCAACTTCTACTTCAAAGGTGAATTGCAAAGTATCATAAAAGCTATTAAAAATTGACAACACATTATCAATTCGACGTATCTGAAGTAAAAAGCCGGAGTGAACTTTAACTTACTCAATGCATTACGTTCTAACTCCTCCATGACAAAATCGGATAAAACAGAGGGCAGGGGAGATCCCATTAGCAAGCCAATAGTTTGAGCGTAAGTCACTCTATCAAATACAAAGACAGCCGCATCAAAACGTAACCTCAATGCGACACAAAATTCTTTTAGTGAGAATATAATGTTATTTTCAATTTGATCCTATTTTTTGGAAACAACATCAATAGCCAAATATGTCGGAACATTTCTGTGGGAGACAGGCATAACCGAATAAGTCCATAAATTGTGTTTTCGAGAAAACGCGATTTTAAGTTACAGATACTCTGCCGCATCGGAAAAATCGGTTCCAGAATTAATTACTGTTGGAAGCCATTCTATTTTATAGAAGATCAATTTTAGCAATATCATTAAGATAATGGATTCATTATTTTTTCGCTGCCATACTGAAACAATTCAACTTATTCGGTTATGCCGGGAACCGGTGGACTTATTCGGTAACTTATTTCGTTAGACAGTCACCGTTTGGAAACGATCAAAAAACTATGCAGATGGTTGATTCATTTAGAAATGAACGAATGGATAAATAAATAAATGAATCAATGAATAAATAAATGAATAAATAAATAAATAAATGAGTGAATGAGTGAGTGGGTAAGTGGGTGAGTGGATGAGTGAGTGAGTGGGTGAGTGAATAAATGAACGAATGAACGAACGAACGAACGAACGAACGAACGAACGAACGAACGAACGAACGAACGAACGAACGAACGAATAAATGAATAAATGAATAAATGAATAAATAAATAAATGAATAAATAAAAGAATAAGTAGATAAATAAACAAATAAATGAATATTGAAGAGATTGTTACGTATGATAATATTGAGTTGCGTTAAATAATATTGGGGGGGGGGGGGGGGGGGGGAGTTGTCCGGCAGGATTTCGTCCTGGGGAATTTTGTTCAGTGGTAACTAGTCGGGGAACCGCTCGCGATACTTTTTTTCAAAAAGTATGAAGTGTGTATAAAACAGGGCCCCGGTTAACATTGCCCGATCCAGCACCGCTCGCGATACGTACGGAACTAAGTTCCAGCACCATCTCACGCGTGAAAGTCGAGGCTTGCTCATCGTGGTGGTTGAGAAGGACGGTCGTTGAGAATTGAAATATGCTTCGATAGTCAGCTGATGCTGTAGCTATGTGGTTGTTATTTTTGCCAGCTTAAAAAATAAATAAACATAAAAATCTGGCATTCAACAATACTAATTTGGTAGGTGAATATTATTCATCCACTAACTCATACTTTCAATCTTAAACTAACAAAAAATATAATCGATACATTTCTGAATCGAGTCTACCAGTAAAAATAACCATAATATTTGTAGGTTATGTTCTATTTTTCTTGCTTTGAAATTCAATTGAATATTCGAAAACAAACCATGACGTTTGAGGATTTTTTTTTTTTTTGTAACGTAAAATACTAGGCATTTTTTACTACCGATTATCCCTAGGGCAAAGAGACTGGAGTAATGTGTTTGACTTTTCAATATCGCTAATGTTGTCGTAAACCGTATGGAAATACTTAACCAACTGCGAAAAAAATTGAAAAGAACGAAATAATTCATAATATACTGATAACAATTATAGAATACTTATAGAATTTATGATAACAATCGAATAATCTTTTTCCTAGTATGGAGAGATGTGTTATCGATGTAGGAGGCTGTTGCTCGATAATGAGAGGTCTTTTGAAAGGAGTAAAAAGATTTTAGAATTGTGATAACGAAACTGTGAATATGAATTTTATTATTACATTGGGAGTTATTCCACCACTTTCAAATTTATTTTACAGTCAGGCTTTATAAAAAACGTTTAATGTTTTTTTTTTCATGTGCACACTAACTTTTCTGCTAAAACTTGAATCGATTAACAAATTTGGTTCTCTGTGTTTAAAAGTTCATATTAAAACTCATATACTGAGAATCATCACTACGTTCCAATTTTTATTATAATTTTGATAAAAAATTATTCATCAAGTATATATGGTTATTTCTTCAGCTACTCAGTGATTCAAGTGTATCGGCCCATGGAGTACATTAGCGAGTATTTATCGGGTTCTTCGATAGGAGGATCACAAGGTGGCTTCAATAGATACATAGATATCCTAAATTGTTCATATAAGATTTTTTTTAAATTTGCTTTACTTTCATTCGATCAAAATACAAAATATTATCACAAAAAAATATCAATCGCAATGATAATGAGATAAATAAAATACCACTTCAATCAAGTGCACGACAAAGATCTGACAGCCCATTCACCGACAAAGTAGGCCTGCCAATCAATCTACACAAGGAAAATGGTGAATATCATTTCTAAACATATTTCGATATTTTTATTGACGATTTTCTAGTGCAGCTATAATATCCGTTTAAATTATTAGTTCCAGATGATGAAACGGCAGCAAAGCAGTCTTTGTCCTACAGTATAGTAGCGAACAGTACGTGCTGAGTGCAAGGAAAAAAGTGAAAAAAAGCGTAGAGTGAGTGAGTGGGAAGTTTGAAGACCTGTCAAAGGGAAAATATACAAGGTACGGTGATCATCTACTGTAACGATACGTGGGTCCATATATATATATTCAAAAATACGCGCCCTAGCAAAGGAATACGTAATTCACAAAGGCAAAAGTAAACAGTATTTTTGGAACGATCTTGACCAGACGTTCCGACAAACGACGGACGAATCTCTCTCTCTGCTACAGGACGTCACGACGTGAGGTCACCTCGGACACTCACATACTAACTCAGATTCAATTTCCAATTTCACATAACTCGGACAAAATCCGTTTCGTTCAAAAAACTTCGTTGATTGTTACGAATCATCGACTTCACCAACTTCATCTCTGAGCCTGTGGGCCATTGAAAATCAGGAGTTGCATCCCGGTGAAATTCAGCGACGACTCATTGCCAGGGACCTGCCGCCAAAATCCAGGAAATCATCTCCGGAGCCGCTGAGCCACCTACAATCAACAAAAGGACTACGAGCTAAGTTAATCCGACATCGAATCGTAGGCGTACTGTGCCACATTCGATGTTTCTGCGAAGCTTGAATAGCACCTGATAGATTTACCAAAAATTTCTTTTTATGTCACATGATTTTCATTTTGAGTTTCTTGATAGTCAATCTGAGTAAAATCAATGACCAGTTTCCCAGTCATCTCTGGAACGTAACTTCCATGCAGGGACATTTTTATTTTACGTGTTTGAATGAATGAGGCGTGAATGCTTGTTTTTTTTTATCTCGAGCCATTGTAAGCTCCCACAGTGCGTGTTGCGCTCGGAAAGTTATATATATTCCGTAATTTCAAAATAAATCAGATACCTTTCGTCATAATTTTGCGAATATTCTGTTTGGCCTCCTCACCCAATCGGAATATCCACATTCATCTCAATTATTCAAATGTTAACAAATTGTGGCGAGAATCACGGAATCTAAGCCGGAGAAGCATCGTCGAACTACATTCTGTGTAATTTCTACCGAATCCACCATTATCCTCTACCTTAATGAAATTTGTTCAACTTCGATTGCTGGGAGCCTCGAACGATAATCACGACCCGGTGCCGATATACTCGTATGTATACCGCTAGCTAACGGATCACGTGGCCAAGGTAAGGTGGCAAAATAGAAAATAATCTTCTTGGCGCCCAACTACGATTATGCGTAATAATAATTGGTACGAATTCAGTGAGGTAGATAGGCACCCATTTGTCCGGATTACGATTTCGTGTTTAGCTGTCGCGTTTTCGCTAATTCGTGTTACAATATTGCATGGCATTATATGAATATAAGCTCGCTTCCGAGATGACAGATGGTATGTTATATGCAGATTGTTGGTACGAGACCATTGCACACCAAGATGGTAACTGAATCTAGATCGATATGGATCTTGAAGGCTATGGTACGAGCATGTGTACTCTCTTATGGTAATTGCACGTCGATAGGTTTCGATACAGAGAGGGTGCAGCCATAATTATCGGCTGGGACGTAACACCTCGCCCGTTGAAAGAATTGAGCGTCCTCGCTTGAACTGAGCGAGTTCTGAGTCGACCTGAAATTTCCATAACTTCGTCTTAATAGTTTTTAATAAAAACGTGGTGAGTAATATTTTGAATATTTTATGAAAAATGAATAATTGTTTAAAATTATACAAATATTGATAATACATTTTGATTGTTGAAATGATATCTCTCTATCTAATAAAAAAGTTTCAAACAAATGAACGTAGAAAAAGATTATAATAACAATAGTAAAAAAAATATTATAATAACGATAGTACACGCATGAAGTTGGCGGTGGGGTGAGATCCCGAAAACAAAAGAAAAAGCATCTAGCAATCCCTTTGACAGTTGTCATCGGCTGTTTATGACAGTCTTTGACAAATATCTTTATAGGTATCTGTTTCTGACGCGCAAAAAATGAACATGCAAACGAAAATTATCAAGATGACTCCCGACGGGAATTGTCTTTTTCGTGCGCTGGCGTATTGTGTAAACGGCACTCAAGATCGACACGCAGAGGTGAGACTGAGTATCGTTTCAAATATAGTGGATAATTGGTCTAAATTTGCGGGTTTTATTATAGGTAATGAGTCAAACGGTGCTGTGATTAGGTCACCTGGTGATTACAAATCACATATGAATAAAAATGGAATATACGGGGGAGAAGCAGAATTAGCTGCAACTGCGGACATTTTTAAGATATGTTTAATCGTGTATCGCGAAGAACAAATTCATCCACACCGGATCGGATCACAAAATGAAACACAATTCTCGCTACTCTTCACCGGCGACGGAGACAGTGGACACTTTGATGTCTTGCAGAACCAAAATAAAATTCAGATAGTGAGTAATAAGTATGAAAAGTGACAATCAAATAATAGTAAATCTAAATATATCACCAAACAGTCAAAAGGACAGCCAGGATTTACGATGACAATGGAGAAAGGAGGAGTTTCAAGCAGCAGACAAGGCGATGAAGATAGTGGATGGTCGGAAGTATCACAAAAGAAAGAAGAAAATAAAATTGTAATTGAGAAGAACCAAATAAGCCATAGAATAATATCCATCAAATATTCGTATAACCAGGTAAGAGGACGACCAGGATCGATGTTGACCACAAGAGAAAGAGGTGTTTTGCAGAATAAACAGCAACGCAAATATAGAGAAAAAAATAATATAAAGAAGGTGATTTTGGAGAATAACCGGCAAAGCGGTAGCAAAAATAATACAGCAAGTCAAGGAGATATATCGATATCAATAGAGAAGGAACACCAATTTTCAACCAACGAATGGAAGCTTAGATTGATGAAAAAAAGAAAAGTAAGCACAGAAGGAATTGAAGTGGACAGCAAGTGCAGATCTGTCATCAAATCAACATGAAGGAATTCGCCTGTCTACTAGACAATGCGTAAGGAAATAGTGAGGCGCGCAGCGCCGAGATGGGATTGGCGCGCGAAGCGCGCAGGGGCGAGGCCCTAGTTGAAACATAATGAATGAAATGTTGCTTAACTAGTCATAAACAAATATGCATGAAATTCGTACAATACTGATTGTTGTCTAATATTTATGATGATTCTATGAGTTACATTGAATTGAGGTAAATAATACTGTTACAAAGGGTGAAATCACCCGTTTTGTCCCCTTTTGAATGATCTAGTAGTCATCATAAATAAAAGACGTTTATAAACCTCTTATGTCTTTAAAAAGAATAAGGTTGCTGCGTCAACCGACATTATTGTAAAAATAGTCAGTCTCTAGACTTTAAAAAGAGAGCTTGTGTCCAAATACAACTATTTTCTTTCTAAAATATTCCTTGTTCGTGAGACTTCTTTGGCTCGGCGTTCGCTTAAATCGCACAGAGAACTCTTTGATTCTCTTAGACCTTTCTTAATTTCCCCCGTTGTTACAATACATTAATACAAATGATAGTTATTAATGGGATATATAAATTTAAAAAAATGGTGATTTCGAAAAATTAACGGAGCCAGGAATCGAACAACTAGAGAGTACTGGTATCTGGAGAGGCTTGACCGGAGCCTTACTCCACTAGACCACCGAGCCGCCCTGACTCTGTTGTCGTTAATTCCTCTCATCACCAGTGAGTTCAAATTTGTTTTCTTGTGCTTGGTATGTGTGAATAGAAAGTTATCGTCTCTTGAGCACTCGACGTAAGAATGTATGTGGATGAATGTTTACATGTTGAAATCTTACGCTTCCGATGGGAAGCACATGCAAGACGGTCAAAGCCGTCAAATAAATGATGTGCGGATGTGCAGTATCATTAGTTACGAAAAAATTCATTGTTGGGAGATATAAATTTGAAAAATAGTTATAATAGTTACGATAGTTACGATAGTTACGATAGTTATTAATCTATGAATAATACATGGTTACAAACGGTTTGAAACAATGAACTGAATATGTTTTCAGAAAATTGGTTATCAAAATTGTCTTTTTTCTAACATTTGTTTAACATTTATTATGTAGTATAAGTTGGTTATACATTTTTTTTTTCAGGATTGTTTATTACAATAATAACATTATTCTGTGTCAGAGCGAAGTTTGTAATGTTGGCCATGTTTGTGGATGGTGTTTTAATATGATGTTCTTGTGTTTCGTGGGGGTGAGAGTGTACTGAGCGGTGGTAGTTAATGATTGATGAATAATCAAAGATGCTCCTACGTAACGACAATGAATGAAAATTAAAACTAAGAACGACCCACCGTTCGATAAGCCGGTAATGTGGGTACGTTATTGCCTAGACCTATACAGATCTGTGAGAGTTGTTTAAATGGTTGAGACTAATTTATAATAATGAAAAATGGGAAAAGGTCGTCGTTCAAAATAAATGGTTTGATGTGATTTAACTGGTAAAAGATAAAGCATATTCTGTAACAATGAATGATAATAATGATGTAGAACCCGAAAGTAACAATTTATAAAGTGGTTGAGTTTAAACAACAATGCACGCCGACGGACGAATTTATATTCAAATGCAGAGAAGCTGCAGAAACACTAAGTTTGACCGTTCGCGTGTTTTAGCAAATCGTGTGTTGTTCTATTCTAAATATTATTATTTGATACCAAGAACATCTATCCTGAACGACGGTTATAACTAGCTGGTCGTGATTATTGTATCGTATCTCTCTTTTTAGATTATCTTGAATTAGATGTAAAGTGGGGCCGAGATAAAGACTGGAGAATAACTCTCTGAATTCCCAAGGGAATTGTCTATAGCTGGACACCAATTCTTGTTACTGTTATTTCGAATTGTGTTCAAATCTTGGAAACAATACATTTGATCTAATTGGGGGTAGTGAAGCTAGCCACCGACTCTGGTCTTTCTTTTGAATGGATATTACAATAGTAAATTTTGATTAGAAAGGTGAAAACAAGAATTTGTTCGCTGTTGAAGATTAACACTCGGATTGACTTATCTTTAGATGTATTCTTATGGTGATGAGATCAAGAGCCGTCGGATCGTGTCGGTCTGCGTCAGTAGTATTCTGGAGCAGGGCCTCACTTCGAGTTCTTAAGGGTGGATGGATGATATCGGAAACGATGAACCCGGTCCCTCAGTCTTAATTATCAAAAGTTACTTTTCACAATAAATGTCCGAGTTTCACTCGCGGTTTTGATATGTAATGGTGTGTATTATTATTATTGAAATGATTATTTTACGGAAGTAATAAAGTTTTTGATTATTAGAGTAAATGCTTAATATTACCAGATCCGGATTGAATCTTGGCTGAACTTGGTTTATTTAAGGACAATGGAATATCATAAAAATGTCTGTTCTCGAAGATATAAGAAATAGTAACGAACAGGAAAGAATTTTGGAAGGTAGGAGATAGTGAGTCTTCTGCAGCTAACAGAATAACTGAATGCTCGGTTTTGACGAATTAGCGCGAGACTTTAGGCCGGTCACAATTAAGATTTTCCAACGCTACTCTTGCTCGAGAGGGCTAATCCGGGTTGACGTCCACACACTTCGCGACTTGACAGACGAAAGACATGGCTACTAGGGCCTGAGGGTATTTAATAGGCAAAAATCTGCAGTTGCAACAAGTTGCAACGGTAATTAGCCAATTAAGTGCGGGGGGCGACCTCCCGGTGTCCAAATCTACACGGTCAGCGTTAGCTCACGCGTTTCGACGGCGTTCCGACGATTCTCAATCTCGTCACTCATACGTACGAGATGTTGACAAAAGGTATCTTAAGATAATTCTCACGCATTCATCCACACATCTTAACAAATGGTCTATTTTAATTTGGTGGTTCCAAAGGTAGTAGTTTATCCTAATTATTGATGATAATTTTGACTTAAAAAGAGAGATATTCCCGGCCTGAGCGCCGCTGTTACTAGGTCAGTAATTTTATAGCGCAATTCCTGGTATCAGGAAATAAGATACAATGTTAACGGATGCCGAGGACTGTATGTGACTTTATTAGAATATGAGATTGTGATGAAATAATTAAAGAAATGAAATGAAATGCAATTTTGAAAAAGGTACGCCAAGGCGGTACGTCGGGGCGTAACAATATGTTATAGCTTCTTTGCAGGTTTTTCTAAAAAAAATAATTTTTTTTCTATATGTAAGGTCGATTGCTGGTGATATTTTCATTTATTAAACATTCTTGAGATAATTCAGCTTGGTTTCCGGTTTCTGAATTTTGCGGTAGGTTGACAGTAACAGTTTTATTCTTTGAGTCATTTGTATCTTGTTTCAATGTTTGCATTTCTATATCTAAATTTAATTCTTGATCAATTTGGTTATCATGACGTTTATTGTTTAGATGTAGTAATAAGTTAGTAACTGATTGTGAGTCCCAAATTAATCCTATAAGCTATATGTTCCATCCGTAGATAGAATGTGAACTACTGTGTGTACTACAGTATCGAGCAAAAATTTTATTCCTTTAAAAGTGACCCACGTTCCTAGTAAGGCTGCGCTGAATGTGCCAATTGCGTTAAAAAAATTGTATATTTTTCCGCAAGCTTTTTCTAAAGACTTTCTAATCGCCTCTTTGCCAATAAGCGAATTGATAGATAATCCATGATTCGTTAAGATTTTACCTGCCGCTTCTCTGGCTATCGTATTTAGTACAGCCGGTTTTTCTATTAAAAACATGATACTTTCACGTAATTTATCTAGGTATTCTTTGGAATATATTCCGCTAGTCACAAGATTTTCTGGTGCTATGTACTTCCATGATTTCTTCAGGTTGGTTGACATTTCGTCAGGAGCTATTGCTGATATTGAATTTGGTGCGGTGCTATACCAAGCGTTATTGATGTTGAACATTGATGCTAGAAATAGACTACATTTGATTTGGTTTCCTGACTTCACTAAAATACATATTCTCGGGAGCATAAACAAACTCTCGTTACCTCTGTAGACTGGTAATTCTTGGTAGCATTCGTTCGTCTTTCGAGTTCTAACATTAACAGGTACGCATTTTGCTATACGCACTATTTCGTCTGCAATGTCAGCGATGTGTCCTGGGTTTTTCATTAAATGAAATGCAAATTCTGCTGGCGCTAGAGGAGCTGTTAAAAGAGCTATATATAATACTTTATTTTCCAGTTCGCATTGTTGTAGTATGGTGTTACGCCCCGACGTACCGCCTTGGCGTACCTTTTTCAAAATTCCATTTCATTTCATTTCTTTAATTATTTCATAACAATCTCATATTCTAATAAGGTCACGTACAGTCCTCGGCATCCGCTGACATTGTATCTTATTTGCTGACACCAGGAATCGCGCTATAAAATTACTGACCTAGTAACAGCGGCGCTCAGCCCGGGAATATCTCTCTTTTTAAGTCAAAATTATCATCAATAATTAGGATAAACCACTACCTTTGGAACCACCAAATTAAAATAGATTATTTGTTAAGATGTGTGGATGAATGCGTGAGAATTATCTTAAGATACCTTCTGTTAACATCTTGTACGTATAAGTGACGAGATTGAGAATCGTCGGAATACCATCGAATGACGCGAACTAACGCTGACCGTGTAGATTTGGACACCGGGAGGTCGCCCCCGCACTTAATTGGCTAATTACTGTTGCAACTTGTTGCAACTGCAGATTTTTCCCTATTAATACCCTCTGGCCCAAGCAGCCATGTCTTACGTCTGTCAAGTCGCGAAGTGCGTGGACGTAAACCCGGATTAGCCCTCTCGAGCAATAGTAGCGTTCGGAAAATCTTAGTTGTGACCGGCCTAAAGTCTCGCGCTAATTCGTCAAATTCGAGCATTCAGTTATTCTATTAGCTGCAAGAGACTCACTTTCTCCTACATTTCCATCTTTTCTGTTCTTTACTAAATCTCATCTTTTCTGTGAATAGACATTTTTATGATATTCCATTTTCCATAATTAAATTGAGTTCGGCCCTGATTCAATCGAATCAGGTAATCTTAAATATAATTCCAAATCTAAAAGACTAAGTGACCGACGTTCAACACCGTTCGATTGATCAACTCTTCCAAACTTGAGGTGAGGCTCCTGGTCCAGCATTCTACCGACGCAGACCGACACGATCCGACGGCTCTCAATCTCGTCGACCGATTCACCTAAAGCTAAGTCAATCCGAGTGTTAATCTTCGAAATTAAACGAATTCTTGTTTCACCTTGTTGAAATATTGAGTTCGTCTACAAAAGTTTCTCTCTTTTGTGATATTATATTTCTCATATTTAAGTTGTGTCTATTTGTTTTAAAAGTGAAAGTTTTCACTTTTTGCAACATCTGGTAAACACATTGTCGGCCCTGTAGCGATTGCTTTTATGGTTTTCTGGAAGTAAGGATGGGAGCACTCGAACAGAGCCATATAACCAGGTATAATTTTGCACATGGTATAGACCCTTGAAATATATATTTTTAACAGTACAGCTGCAGTGGTATGGCTCCAAGGAGCTAGTCCACTCTGGCAGTTCACTCTGATCCTTCAGTTTGGAAAGACATACCTTCGATACTCTATTACAAATAAAAAGAACAATCTTCCTAAAATAAATCTTTGATTATTTGATTAAAATTAATCACACCAACATCCATAATCCCAACACACCTTTATAATCAAAATCTACTTCAGTAATTTTCATTCAAAATCAAGTCTAGAATTGGTGGCTAGCTTCACTACCCCCAATTAAATCGTACTTATTGTTTCCAAGAATTAACAAATAAGACTTAACTATAATATATATATAATTGATTCAAGATAATCTAAAAAGAGAGATACAATCCAATAATCACGACCAGCTAGTTAATCATCGTTCAGAGTATATGTTCCTGGTACCAAATAATAATATCCTTTAGAATATTATAACACACGATTTGTATGAACTTGAACACTTTATAAATTGTTATTTTCGGCTCATATATCATTATCACCATTGATTGTTAAATCATATTAAACATTTATTTTGAACGACCTTCTTCCCACTTTCTTTATTATAAAATTGCCTCAACAATTTAAACAAACCTCACAGACCTGTACAGGACTATAGCAACACGATCCTACAAATTACCGGCTTATCGAAAGGTAGGTCTTCTCTTAGTTTTAATAATTATTCATTGTCGTTACGTGGGAGCTTGATTATTCAGTTAATCATTAACTACCACCGCTCAGTACACCCTCACCCCTACGTAACAATGGCATCGTTGTACAGAGCGATAATTTGGTTTCTGACGTGTCTTTCGAGAAAATTTAATTTGGAATTCACGTATGTGAAAATATCAATATTTCTCACTGCTATTTTATTATTTTTTGCGAAAAAGTCTCCGGTCATCTTATCTATAACGAAAAGTTTGGGATGCTCTGTTTTTTTCAGTCTATATCCACAAACAGAGTGGGTTCCACGAACTGCTAACGCAAATGTTATTTCGCCTACATATTCTATTTCACCGTATGATACTGCTGATATGTACGAGTGCATTCCACAGAAAAATACTGATCGATGGATTTCTATTTTGGATTGCATTAATTGGACGTTTGAAAATTCTGGTGTTTGGAGTAATTGTATACTTGTGTCTATTGAAACGGGATTCGAGATTGGAATATTGCATTTCTTAATATTTATTAGCGATAACGTTGTTATATTCATCGACGGTGCTCCATAATCGTAAGCTATGAAGCTATTACCTGGTTGTATGATTAATATTAGGAGTGTCCCAATGAAAACTGACGATAATCTGCAAAATTATTTTATTCTTTGTCAAAAGTTAGAGCGGATAATGTTTGTGATTTGTTTAATACGCTATTTTCGCTCTATCGCAATGAATTATTTTGCGCTTGTTTCTTTCTATTTCTATCTCTACGTTGTTCTTTTCTGGAAATATTTTGGTAATTCTGTATGGACCTTTGTAATTATCATCTAATTTTCCTGTTTTTTGATGTTTTACTAAGTGAATGTTTCGTCCAACCTTGAAATCGACTGGATTTATTTTTCTATCGTAATATTGTTTCGATCTAATTTTAGCTTTCTCCAAATTCTCTCGAGCTGTATTTCTAATTTCGATTGTTTTTAGTAGTAGATTTTTCACATAATTGTCGTAGGTCAAGATTTTGTCTGAAGATGGAAATTCCGAAGGTATGCGAGCATCGCGTCCGTAAACTATTTCGAAAGGAGTGTGATTCGTGCCTTCGTATTGGCTTGTGTTGTATGAAAATGTTGCGTAAGATAACCATTCATCCCAATCTTTGTTTGTTAAATAATGCTTGAGATAATCGACAAGCACTTGATGGATTCTTTTCAATGAACCGTTTGATTGTGGGTGGAATGCAGTTGTTTTAATTTGAGTTATTTTAAATCCTTTCGCGACATGTTTCATTATTTGACCAATAAATGCAACTCTTTGATCTGTTAATATCCTTTTTGGACAACCGTATTTGCAGATGAATTATTTCACGAGTGCGTCTGCGGTATCTTCAGCGGTTGCACTTACTAGTGGTATTGCTAAACTGACTTTTGACGTATCGTCTTGTATTGTTAAGATGTATCGGTAACCGTCTGCGATATTTCAAACGGTCCTACTATATCTAGTGCTACCTTGTCGAAAACATCTGCAGATGTGTCCGTTATTACCATAGGTTGTTTTGTTTTAATTCGCGTTAGTTTTTCTTTTGGCAACTGACACATTTCTTCATAAAATCTTCTACTTGCTTTTTCATGTTATCCCAAAAATATACATATATCCCTGTCGAATTCTATTGTACGTTTTCGTAATACCTTTATGTCTTGCAATCGATGATTCATGACTTTCTTGTATTATTCTCATTCTAATATCCGGAGGTGGAATGATTATTTTATCTTTGCAAATTGTTATAATAAACCGTGTTACTGTGAACACCTCTCTAATAATGTTTTTTATTTTAATCAATCCAAGATCGTTTATGCCGCTTCTACCTTGCGATATACTTGCTGTATTTATTTTTAAATCTTCCATATTTTCTTTTAAATTAGTGAATGAATTGAGAAAGTTATCTTCCAATGTACGGATCTTGTTCATTTTTATGAGTAATTAGTGCGACGATTCTTTTATTTGGTGTTTCTAATATTATCATGTGCCCTGTTTAGGCTTAATATTCTTGAAGTATCCTTTTTCGGTCAATGATTTACCTGTTTCGCATAGTGCTGTTCCGTCGGCGGAAATGAAACACAAATAATTGTCTTTTCTCATTTCTAAATTATCTCTTGTCTTTATAAGGTTGGTAGGTTTTTCTTTCAGCAATTCAACAGATACTTGCGAGATATCAGATATCGTGATATGTGATTCGTTGTTTTGATTGCTTATTTCTATTGAATCGTGTAGTAAATTTTGTGAATCATTAGGTTCTAAAATTGCATTAAAATCAGGTGATGCGTTTAAAGTGTTTACTACACTGAGAGATAAATATAGTTACAATTACGATATTTTCACTATACACTTGGGTGAAATATGGCACCAACCCAGGTTTTATAGTTACAGAAGTCCTGAAAAACATTGTCATTGTTACATATTATTATAGAAGAAAGCGCATAACCAACTGACTATATGCGAATAGTTAACGTTGCTATGTGCTTTATACTATAATTTATGTGTCAGAAGGACAATATATTATGATTGTGTAAAACAAATTTTATGTTCAGCTATGCAATTTGAACCGCTATACCAACGTATAACATGTAGTCAACACTTGGATCATGTCAGATGTACTATATGTGTAGATACAATGCACTATTCTGCATGCGCAGGGCAACACTTAAACTATGTTATTTATACCATGTAATTTGGCATGGGTTAGTCTCCAACTTGGTGAATGTAACAATCTGAATGGGTCTTGCTGGATCATATTATCTAGTGTAAGCTACTATTCAATATTGGCATTGTCACAATTCTGATTCTTTATGAATACTGTACAGCATAGTTGGTGTTCAGTCAGCAATATCGTTCAAATAATAGTATTTGGTTGAGCCAAGAACTAGAAAATTTTGATACACCAGCCCATTTTTGAACAATCACCCATACTTTATTATTTGGGTTAAATATGGCACCAAGTGTAATTTTATATTTACGTTTACAGTAAAATATTGCAGTGTGTGCTGCAATAAATAGATTAATTAATAATTAATTAATTAATCATCAGAGTATAGTTAATAGAACTATGGGATAGAGGATGCATCACCATGTTGGGATCATGAGTGATACTAAATGTTAGGGTTAATATGAAAATGACAAAATATTGATGGGTATTATATTTATTAGGTCCAAATAACACTATTAATTTGTTTAAAAATAAAAAAAAAGAAAAAAAATGAAAAAGAAACAAGTAGCATCATTGCCACAATATGTAATGATTTTCAACTCGAGAACTTCATACATATAGCATCTTCTAGATAGTATATAACTTACATTATCTTTTGAGAAAATGAGACAAAAACTATCAATAGTGCTTGAGAAAGTTTGATTAAATAGTTCTTATAATAGGAACTTCCTACATACTATTCAATTATGAAGAGGTTTTCATCACTTCTTGATAAAATGTAACGGACTGACCCCCTCTAATTCATCATGCATCATATCTACATAGAAATTCTCTGCTACATGATAGTCTTGAACATCATTCTATGCGCATCTTGCTTTCATGCCTATATTGCCATCCGCTAAAGCTGATTCATAATCAGAAACAGTTCTCAGTAATGTTTCATCTTCTACGCACATATATTTAGCTTTATGTTTTGATACTTTACTTTCTCTACAATAATGGTTTGCTGAAAAACTTTGTGTATACCCAAGAAGTGTGTTTGAACCCAAATTATCCCCAAATATTAGAGCCAACTTGAAATAAATAGTGAACTTCGTGTGGAAATTGATGGTGATGCCTTGTATCGACAGAGTGTTCAATTCTTTGATAGCTTTTGCATACGATTGGTCTTTTAAAGTAATCTTAGAGTCATCGGCATGGATCAATTGAAAAATAAAGATATTGTTATTCGCACAACCTGCCTGCGAGTAAGATGGAGTAGGTGGATAGGGGAGGAGCGAGTCAGCGCGACGAAAATTTTGAGTTGGTAGTGTATTGTGTCTTTATTTGGGGAGGGCCCCCTCGTGCAGAGTACAAGGTGTGAACCAAAACTGAGCTGAAATTGCCACTGCTGCTGCTGGCCTCAGGCTTCTTCCCCCTCTTCTTTCTCCTGGTGGCTCGCCCATCGTCGGCGCATGTGCTCTGCCGTCCTCGGTGCATGCGCTTAGTTGTCTGTTCCCGCTTCTATCCAATGATTGCCAAGCGAGCCCACCTTCACAATCCACCTCGTGCCACGGGGCTATGCCACTGCCTCTGTAAGAGTCTATAATCTTCCTCATCTGCTTACGTGGTGGACGACTCTTAAGTCACCCAATGTGACAGGTCAGTCGCTTGCCACCATTCTACGCGGTGGATGCTCTCTTCAAGAGACTTTTGTATAAACAAAACTAGTTTTCTGACCGCTAAGTAATAATCAAAACAAGGCCTCTCTATATGGACGTAAACAACGACTAAAATCCTCCTCGAGCTGGTTTTGCCAGTAACAGATATTGTCCAACTGAGAAGCAAACTTTGATGGAAGGCAAGGAATTGACACGTAGAGCCCAGATAATTTATGAATACCTGCACAAGATCCAAGAGGGTTTCCTGTCTCAAAATCATCCTCGTATAATAATAACGGAAAAACTATACTGTCAGACTCAACAGCACGAGTTGCTGCCTTGCGTTGCCAAAACTCAGTTTGTAGTATATTAGAGATTTCATTGGTCTTGACAGATTGCAAAAATGATACGTATGCCAGAGTTTCATCCAGAACCTTCGGAGCTTCGAAGAAAGCAGTTAAAACCTTACCCAATGGAATGAATTGACCTGTGACTTTCACATTATCAAGTAAATCTGCCCTGTTCTTTTCTTCAACAAATCTGAATGTAAACTTTTCAGGTTTAATGTAGTACCAATTCGACTGTAATTCATGCAAACGTTTATATTCGGTGTCGAAGTGGCTAAGCATAGATTGCAATCGATCAGATTGTTTATCTATATTCTGCTTAGCATTATCATTAATCAAGCCTATGACTTGATATCTCAGATTATTGATGCTCTCACTATTTAGGAGCAAAATGAATCTGTCCACAATTCGCTGAACTTGAACTCGACTTAAGCTAGTATCCGCGTAAAATTCTGATATAATACTGACTGCTTCTCTATCTAATGAATTGCTGGAAGAAACTTCAGTTGAGTGTGTGGCTTTGAATACAGTTATATGATCCACATCAATAGACGCGTGATAAGCATGATATTTTTTGCTAGTAGATTCTGTTTGATAATCGCTACTGGTAGCTTCAGTTTGGTGACTAATGCTGTTGGACTCTATTTGATAAGTTTTGCGATTAGATTCTGTTTCGTTCAGAAAATTACCCGATCCAATTTTATGAGAGCCATAGTGCTTTCGTAGACATTTTAGACTATTGAATGCTCGATTACATGACTTTGCAGTGCAGTAAAATATGATATCCACCCCTTTGTGATTGTACTTCATATGGAGTTTGAAGTGCTTAGCTTCTACTGAAGCCAGGCAATATCGACATTGAATGCTGTCCATGATATTATGCAAAGGTATAAGACCTCTCAGTGTTGCAAGTGTACATAAAATAAATTGAAAGAAGATACAAGAAGCCTATATCTTACTTTTTGGAAATTGTTTGAAGTCGGCTAAAATTAAGATACATAATTCAAATTAAGGTGAACTATTTCGTCGATAACTTCAACTGTATACTTTACGTTTAACTGTTATGTCATACTGGAGGGGTGTCAAAAAGTTGAAATTAGTCCGAAGTAGTCTGGAATAGAGTCAATTTGTACATTATCTAAATCTGAACATAGGGTATTCGCAGAGATGAACTGCTTGGCACAGTTATTTATTTTGTATAGATAAATCGGTAAAGAGACCCAAATGGCTTCTGCCTGATGAGGATATTGCACGTTCAATCCGTAGAATGATGTAAAACAAAAGTCTACAGCTGTTACCAGTGATTGGAATTTGTATTTCATTTCATTGATGACTACGTATGCCGTCTCTAATATTTGTGGAGGTCCAATAGCAGCGATAACGGGATGGCATGTGAGGCCATTTTTTTGCAGACTGTTACGTCTGGATTCCAGGTGTGTGTCCAGATCAGCAAGAACCAAAATAAAAAAAAATTAAAAAAAATTAAAAAAAAATAAAAACGAAAAAAATAAAAAAAAACAAGAAGTTCCATTTTTACCATGCAATTTGTTGCTTCCAAAATCGGATTTAAAACATGGAGATAAGTAAAAATTCCTAGACATGTACCCCTGTGAAATTAAATTTAATATACAGGGTGGTGATAGTAAAACTCAAATAAAATTCCTTGACGTTGCCCTGATTTATCCTGTCAAGAAATTCAAAATTTTCTCAATTTTCCTTAAAAAAACGAGGTAGTTTTGAGCAGCTTTTATAACCAAAAGTTCTAGAAGTTTTGCACCTTGAATATATAAATATATATATATATATATATATATATATATTCAAGGTACATATATATATATAATAGACCAATGGAAGTTCCTCTTGTATCTTTCGGAGTTGGTAAAGAATAAACAAAAGTGTTTCTCTGCAAATAGAGAAACGACAATTAAAGGTTATATCTCTCTTTATTAAAATTACGTTGTCTCTTCCCTGTTTGTTCACGCGAGACTGATCGTTCGGGATACGTCTCCGATACTCCCTCATTATCGGTCACGAAAATAAGGTGACGTAGAGGGGCGCGGCCTATTTAAACTTAGCGACTCTATATAAAAATATATATATGTATATATATGACGAGGCGTATATTCACCTCATCATATTTCTTCTTCACTTACAAATTTGAAATTTCACCGCACAACAATGAGCGCCCTTGGCAGCTTCACGTTCAATAGTACATGCGTGTAAATATGAGCGAATACAGACGATAGAATGCCGAGGGCATATGATAGATGAGTACATAAGCTATTATCAGCGGAATCACACGTAGAAACGGCAGAACGAGAGGAAAATAAGCTGTAAATGTCGTTTCTCCATTTACAGGTAATATTATTTTTAATCAACGTAGAATATAAGTACGTAATGTAAAAAAAAGTAATATAATGTAATAGTATACGAAACAATAAACTCCATTTACAGAGAAACTCATCGCAGCTTCGACAGGGTTAAAGAAAGGAACATTATATATATATACATACATATATATATATATATATATATATATATATATATATATATATATATATATATATATATATATATATATATATATATATATATATATATATATATATGTATATATACCGGGACAATCTCTTGAAACTATACATATAACGCGCATGCGCCAAATAATTTAATCTCATTGGTCGGTGAAATCGCGCCGCGGTGATGTTTTCTTCTGCTGAGCAAGGCGCCAACGTACACAAAATGAAACAAAAGCTGTAATTCTCTCGCGCGTAAAGCCGTGGATTGAGGTTATGCTGCTGTTTATTTTTACGTAGCGTGAATTGTCTAAGAAGAATAGTATCGTTCAGCAATACCGTGGTTGATTTCGGAAGATATTCAACCGACGCGACGCAATAAAGAATTTAACGGAAAAGCAAATATCAGATGATACAGAAATTGGGTGTTATTTATTGAAAGAAGAAATCTGAAATTCGACGTGAAATGTCATTAACAAGTGGAAGTCTGGACAAACAGAGGGAGGTAAGTAAAAACAATGTTTATTGTGAACAGATTCTTTATTTACATAAAATTAAAAATAAACGAATGGTTGAGACTCAGTAGAAGGTATTTCCAGAGTAGATTCGTTACGGTGCAGTGCTCCAGAAGTCAGTAATTAGTGCCGATGAACATGAAATAAATAAAAGAAATGAGTAACAAGGAATAAATAAATTATTCATCTTAAACACGAAGCTTAGGAGGACAAAGAGTAGCAATTAACAGAAAACGTACCCGACGCAATACTCACAAAAACCCTCGCCGACATCATTGATTAGTTGACAAAGTTTTTGCAGCTCCATTGTACAACAATCAATATTCCGTTAAAAAAGAGGGTTCACCAGATATCCAAAAATAAAAAGAGAAAAAGAACAATAGTTAATATTACAGTGTAAATCATGCTATTAATGAAAAATTAGGAAACAAAACAATAACTTACAAGACAATCGTCCAAAAACACTGGGAGACCAATCTCCACTCTTCTGATCACCCCTCGTCTGGCCATTGGTTGCCTTTCAAAAAGTGCTCGAAATGCCCTCCAGCAGCTGCAGCGCAGTAACCGAGCCGGTCGTAGAAGGCATTTGTCGTGTTGGATATGATATCCGGAGACAGGTTCTGCAGGATGTCCAAGATCCTAGCTTGCAGTGCGGCAAGGTCTTCAATCCTACCTTGGGCATACAGAACATTTTCCAAATGGCCCCACAAGCCGTAGTCCAAGGAAGCGAGATCAGGTGCACGGGCTGGCCACTCGACCTCCTGGCTTGCCCTGCACATCCAGCGTCCAGGGAATTGTTGGTCGAGGTAATCACGCACCGCACGTGTGAAGTGCGGTGGGGCTCCATCCTGCTGAAACCAAACAGGTTCGCCCTAAACACAGAAAATGATACGTTACTTGTAGTAAGCGTAAAATTATTCATTTGAAAATCATACGCACTCTGCTAATAATAACGCCAGCTCTACATGATAAAATACACTCACGATTTCTTCTCCAATCAGCCTAAGAGCCGGTACAATCCTCTCTCTCAGCATCCAGAGATACTTCTCGCCGTTGAGGTTTCCATCAATAAAAAATGGCCCAATCAGTCGATTGACAATCGCGCCAAGCCAGACGTTGAGCTTCAACGGGTACTGCGTGCCCACCTGAATGAACAGACGAGGGTTGTTTCGACACTAGGCTCTGGTGTTCTGCCTGTTCGGTTTCCCGACAAGTATCACTGTACTTTCATCGGAGAAACAAATGCGACTCAACAAGCCCTCGTCTGCGTTCAGAAGTTCCATCAACTCTTGGCTGAAGCGAAGACGACTATCGTTATCACCAGCCAAGAGTTCTTGATGGACTTGAAACTTGTACGATCTGTACTTAGCTTCACGCAATACTCTTCTGACTGACGCGTTAGATATTTCCAAGTCCTGGGCGATGCGGCTGATAGGCTTGAATAGATCCTCTTCGACGGTCAAGCAGATGTCCAGCTTGGTATCCCAGCTCAGCTGACGGTTTGGTTGAGAGATTTTCCTGGTCCTCTCGTCGACACTACCGGATTTTTCAAATTTTAGAACCAGATTCGTGATGGTCGCTAACGAGGGTGTCGGTCGATCCGGGTGTGTGACGGCGAAATGGTCCTGATTTTCCCGGTAAGACAGGCCTTGGTAATGATGCTTGACTAACTCCACCTTTTCCTGCACAGAAAACTTGTAATTAGGCATTTTTTTATCTAATGAACACGATGAAAAAATTCACAAAAAGATCGAGGTAGTTGCCAGACACGTGGTTGAAGTTGCGCGATCTTTTTGCAAAGTGGTCAATTTACGCGGGCGGGGTTGTTTATATTCGCGGGTGGGAAAGTTACGAAACTCTGGAGAAAGATGATTGTATTGGCTGATACCAGTCGCGATCGTTGCCCTCATCCAATCAAATTCTGGTATCACTAGAATCGTGGTTTTCGCGCCCTCCCAGTGTCGCCGGTATGCACAGAATTAGGATACGAACTATCTGGTTAAATACCACGTGGTGATCAGTCTCTGAGTTTCAATTCTAGAAATCGATGTCCCTCTTCATCATTACGTAGGAAAACAAGGAAATAGTTTCGCGATGTGATCGGCGATGTTTATTCACCTCGTATTCAGCGGTTCAGGTGAACGAATTTTAGTAACCTCGCGATTAAACTGTGATATTCGCGATCATATTGTGAATTTGCTAATCGAAGAATTTTGTTGATTTCGAAAAAATATGGACTATGAAAAAACTCCACAATACAAATTCAATAAATGGTATTCACAAAAGCAATACGTCAAACGATGTCTAACGATCAGTAATTGGTGATTGTAATTTTCGAGCATTAAGCCAGGTGATGTCTGGTGGCAATGCGTCTCATTAACGTTTTATGTTTTGTGCATTTTATTGGAAATTAGTTGCATTCAAAAATACCAAAAGATCCTGTTTGATAATAATAGCTTCTGATGTTTTCAGGTACGAAATAATTCATTGTCAAAGCGGGACTAAATTTGTCAGGCATGGAAGCATGTAAGTAAATTTCCAATTACGTGATCTTTGACAATGACAATATTTTAACATGGATTCAATGATAAAATTCGTTTTTTTTCAGCAGGCTCGAAGTTTAAACTTGGATTAACACGAGGAAAATTATGCCTTACCTGATGGTCAAAACGTTTAGGTGGCAAGGATCCTGGTTTCTCGAGCGGTGCAATCATTAGAACCATCGAACCTGGTTGTTTCGTCAGACATCAGGTGCCAGAGTGAATTTTATCAGGCCATCGCCACCTTCTTAACATCAGTTGAGGCAAAATTGAAGAGCGGGACATACTACAGATCATAATGGCAGAATATCCCATCATTTTACTTTGATCGAGCCAATAGCGATAAGTTTGTTACTCAACCGTTGCTGCCAATTCATTCTACCGAGGAATCATTCTGTGCACCATTGTAATTTAAGCATTATTATTGACCAGCATTGTTTTTCAAACTTTATACCATTTGATTTGGTATCTTATTTTGAAGCTTACTTTTGCTCTTTTTGGCATTGAATTCAGATAAATAGTTTTTCAAGTCCTCAATTAGATTGTAGGGTTGAATTTTGCTAGGCAAACTGAATCAATCTAAATCTAGAACTGTTAAATAAGTTCAGTTGAAAATGTCTTTAAATTTATTCTTAGTTGACGGTGTCATCTGGCTAGCTAGTTGCACGATAACTTGAAACCAAATTCAATTTTACACTCTTTATAGGGTCCTACGCTAAGACTGAAAGTTTGTGAATCTCCATGTACCGCAATTATTTCTGAATTTCATGTTAGCATTATCTGGAGCAAAAAAAATCCCATCTTGAGATTGAAAATGGAACCTGAAACACAGAAGTATTCAGTAGCACGAATTGAAAACCAAGAATTTTATAATGGTTTCTGCAACAAAGGGACTCTTTCCAAATATCCTTGTTAAAAGGTGATGTTCGGAGGACTATGAACAAGATATTGTATCGGATTACATTATTTGGAAAAAAATCTTCATAAACTTGGTTAAAAATTAGATATTCATTTATTTCGATGAAACAAGGGACACAATATTGAATCCGATAAGTCAAGATCCTCGTAATAATGTTCTGACATTACTCTAAAACATGATTGTCCTTGAAGCTAATTGTGACATTGAGGCGCATTTTGAGAAACTTGATTTTCAACTTTTGTCACAGGATGTGATTTACGTTCCTGAGTTCTACGCTTTCGATTAGATTTTCTTTGTTTCGAACCGCACTAACATGAAATACAGAAATCATTTTAATAAATCTAATATTACTTGAATTTTCAATATGAGTATTAGGTTCTATTCATTCATATAATCGAACATCATTGAAAATTTGCGAAATAAATTCTGATAATCATTCGGAAATTTTAAATAGTAGTAGCAATAATTTGTTGATCGGAAAAAATACATTGGCTATCGACTATTCGTAAATTTTGTTGAACTATTTTCAAGAAAAAAAAGATTCACAGTTCCGTTACAGATAGTGAGATATTTAAATTTCTTGAACGCTCGGTTTAATGTCTCATTTTCGAAAGTGATACAATTCAATATTACCGCCTGAAATCACAAAGGAGTAAGAAAGTTGCTTTGTTGCTTGAAAGTGGCGATGATCTTTGTACGTCTGACAAATTGAATGGGCAGATAACAGTGAATATCAGAGATGTAATTATTTTGGCCGTATCACCTGTTGATAGATGAAAGTTCCATTGTTATTTCTAATGTACGAAGTAATAAAAATGATTAAATAAAGTGTTCGCACCTACCTGCTGCGTTTCTTCCAAGCACTCAACATTTAAACAGATTTCTCATTTTAGTCGAATAAAGCCAATTTTCAAAGAGCATTAGCATCAACTTTCCGAGTCACTACCTCGACTGTTTGAGATTCTAACCTCAAAAATTCGTATGAACTACGCCGCCGCCAGAAACAGAGTTTGACAGCTGAAACTCGGAGTGGCTAGCCTGCCCGAGCAGCCGATAAAACTCGCGCATGCGCATTATATGTATAGTTTCAAGAGATTGTCCCGGTATATATATATATATATATATATATATATATATATATATATATATATATCGAAAATCGTTTTCAAACAAGCTATGCTTCGTAAATTCAGTTGAGCTAACTTTCGGAAATATTATTGTTCAATTTTTGTTTATTTGTGTGTAACGAAGCAATACAAGAAATATATATAACGTTCTCTCCCTTTATGAAGATCCTTCCGAAGTAAACACAATTCGTTGATTCGTCTAAAATATAGAGTTTATAACTATAACATGATCATTCTTGATTAAAAAGATTTACCACGTATTACTAACCTAAAATATAGAAAATCAACAATCAAATGTTCTTACTCCTCTATATTACATTCCCATATGGGGTTCCATCTCTTGTACATTTTGTAGAGGATTACACTCTGGTACAACGGTTTATATAACTTCTAATCATCAATAGTATATATAAATTCTTAACACGACGACTCGCGTCGGGTATTTCTATCTTTCTGTCTTCCAATCTATCTCTCTCTCGAACTCTTTTTCTCTGTCCTGGTTCACTAGTCCATCAACTGGAGCAATATAGATATGACAGTTGTGGATCAAAAAAAATGGCGGCGTGCCAGCTCCCCCCCACAACCCTCCCGGGCAGCCGGTATGTTACCACCACTATAGCAAGCCTTTCCCAATGACGTCAACAGTATAATCGCCATTTTGATTGAGCCGGATGAGCAGCCATTTTGATTTTTGCCGGATGTGACGTAACCGGCTGACGTGCCCACGGCGGCCATTTTGAAAATGGTGGTCATTTCGACGGCGGGCGGTTTGACGGCGGCCATTATGGTTTTTTTGATGGCGGCCATTTTGATTTTTGATGGCGGCCATTTTGACGGCGGCCATATTTGATTTTTTGATGGCGGCCATTTTTATTTTCGCTTAGTCAGACGCGCAGCCATCCACTGTAACGTGGCGTTTCAGAATCGCCCGTCACAAGGGCACACAACCGTTATCATTTCTAGTTTACGCGTCCTCAGCAGGGTACTGCAACCGAACTCGATACAAAATAGGCAATAACTACTTTTAACTAATTCTTTTTTGTAAATTCTTCATTTCGCGCTTCGGCGCACGCTAACAAGGTACTTGGACGACAACGATTCCGACCAACGAGGGACCACTATCTACCGTTTGCAGCTCTCGACGACTTCGCCTACTGACGGTCTCGTCAGACTACACTGGCTACCTTGGTGCACCTTTATATACACCTGGGGTAGCATCCACCCGAACCTTCCGTATCGCCTCGACTGCCGGTGAACAGGGAGATAAAAATCCTCCCGACGACCGAGGGCACCGTTCCTCGAAGAGGAACCAGCCGCCAGCTCTATCGGATGCCGTAAGGATGGCGTGAAGGGCAGACCGTAGCCTGCCATCCTCCGACTTACCGGCCTGGTGCCGGACCGACCCCAAACCACTACGTCTAGGTTGATAAAGCCATCATTCTGAGGATCGACGCTGCCTTCCTATCGGCAGGGACTAATTGTGTGGGTCGTGGTCCACGGTTTGGCCAACCGTCTGACTGCACGACCTCAGGTATAGGCAGCTAGCTACTGCCTTTACAAAAGCCGGTGGAGGTGAACAATGAGGCGTCACTCTCCACCCGGTAACTTTGACCAAGAGGCACCCTCTGTATGCCTCTGTCAAAGAAGTCCCCGATGATAGGCAGCCTGGACCGTAAACCGAAGCGACTACAAAATCGTACGAGTTGGTGTCAACGACGAAATCGCGAGCAGCACATTACACCACATCTAGCGGTAAATTTTGGAAAACGTATGACCACGCAGTAACCAATATTCGCCACAGGGGGATGGCCTATTTGCGGTGGGGGTCAACCCACCAATCAAAGAAGAATCACCTCACGACAACCGCGAGATCGGCGAGACGAACTACGACCTCCTATTCTACGCTTGACCTGCTGAGAGACAGCATCGTTCTTTTGCATCCTTCCGATTATTCTCTCGATTTCAGCTACCGATCCTTCTTCCTTTCATTCTACCATTATTGTATCTACTGTTTTTCCATACTCTCGATCATTGCACTACCGTTAACTTCTTCCTATAAATTCAAGCCCTTTCCTTCCTTTCTACTTTCGTTTTATTATTCAAAGTATGATTCAAATTAGAGTCAGTTTGTGTGCCTGAGGTCAACCTTTAAGGTAAGGCTTCTGCCTTTGAATTGTACCGTTACGAAGTTGCTCATAATTTCTATTCTTTCTTCTGGTATTTATCGACTTTGTGTGAATCATGGTCCACGGTTTAAAGTTGCACTAAGCCGCCGTGTGGCTGCATGATTTCGGTCATTAATATTATATTTATTGTTTCTTGGTTGCATCGTGTGATGCCAGTTTTGTGTGAATCATGGTCCACGACTTAAAGTTGCAGTAAGCCGCCGCGTGACTGCATGATTTCAGTAATTTGTTATTTTCGTATCTGAGCGACCTCGTAGCTGCCAAATAATTATTTCTCTTGTATTTATCATTCTTCTGATTATTTGTGAATCTCTATTATCCTGCTTTTGTATTTTCTATCGTATTTTGAGCCCTATTGGCTTCATATTTTATTCCATACTCTTTTTGTAATAGTAGTGTGCTTTATATTTTATTTCTGTTATCGCTTATTATATTTTCATTTATTTTTGTGCCTATTGTATCGTATATCGAGTTCCTTGGAGTACAAGCGAGCGTAGAATCACCTCTAGATATTACCGCATTTTTCCTTGTTACTATTGACCATTTTATATTATTTTTGCCTGTTATTTATTTCTCCGTATTTTGTTAAATTAAGTTCTGTGAATTATTCTTTTGTATTGCGGTGTATTTTAGTATATTTCTCTATTTTGTAAACTCTCCGAAATTCTCTCACTCTCATAACTTTGTATTTTGGTATTCTCTCAAAAGTTATATTTAGGAATTCATTATTTAATTCCTCAAGTACGTAATCATTATAAATTGTCGAATCTACCGTTTATGAATAATTCTACCGAAGGCTACCTAGTCGATCGTTTGCCGGCTTGGTAAATTGTTACTGAATGTCAATCTCTCATACTGGATATAATTTATGGTAAATTTGTCGCATCATCTACCGAACTATCGATACGTTGTTTTATACCGATCGCAGTAAAGTTCTCTCGTTCTAATTACCAGAATAATAATTTTCGTAGCGTCATTTGCAACTTGGGTAAGATCACGTCGCCCAGTGACGGGTAATTTTAAGTCAAATCTTGCATTATATCGCATCTCTCGACCTACGTCTATTTTTCTCTGTTAGCTACCGTCTCTCGTGTTAAAGCTACCGTTTACTGCTATTCTACCAATATTTTTGTGATCAACGATTATTTATTTTATTAACTACCGCTGTCGATATCATCTTATGCGCCCGTCTCACTCATGTAACCTTCTCGACAATATATGATCGATTGACCTGTTCATCTTCCCTTTTGACTGGGGTTTATTCTTTATTTTGTTATTTTCTTCAATTCTGGAATTATTGTTAGCTGCCTTGAATTCCGCCACTCTACCGGGATGTACGCGATCGTACCTGTGCCTAGCCAGCCATACAACGGGTTCTCTATTTATCTCTTTTGTACGGTTTTGTGTTAGTTTTATTGATCTACATTATTGTTAGAAAATCGACGCTAACGCGTCTGGCGCCCAACGTAATTATTTTGTTATAGTTTGATATTGCGGATAAGTAGAGAATCGCGCCAAAGTGTCAACGGTAAGTCCTCATCCGAGAGTAACAGAATTTAGCGTTACACCACACAGCGGCCATTTTGATTTTTGCTTAGCCGGATGAACAGCCATTTTGATTTTTGCTTGGCTGGATGAGCAGCCATTTTAACTTTTCATCGCCCGACAGTTTGGTAATGTGATTTATTTCTTGGTCGGACGAATAGCCATTTTGATTTTTCGCCGTTACCCGTAAACTTTCGCGCCATTAGTTTGCCCCAGGCGAAAAATAATATTTTCCACGTACTTCGAATACATTCTTGTGTGTTAATCGACCGGTTGGCGACATCGCAATGAGATAGGACGGGAATGTTCACTACAATCAGATAGGTCGGGGAATGTTGACAACAATCCGTAATTTTTCACTCGCGCTAATAGTTTGCTGTGACTATCACTCTCCCAAATTCTTACCTTATCCAAGTGCAACACGATCGTCACATGCGCGCAAAGAATTGCTACATTTGCGGAAAGCCGTTTACCCCTGAGGAGAAAAAGTGCCACGACCACTGTCACTTCTCGGGTCAATATCGTGGTCCTGCTCATAATCGGTGTAATTTGAATTTCAGAGAGACGCGCACAATTCCAATAGTTTTCCACAATTTGTCCGGTTACGAATCTCACTTTGAATAAAATCCCTCGCGTCAACTTTTCCCTGTGAAATTACCCTTCTATAATTCTTGTGAGATGAAAGCGCTGAAATCATCATGATACGTAATAACCAGTTTACCGGCGAGGAAATAATTATAGGATTCAGCGACGCGACTTCGGAGTTTTCGCTCCAAGATCTTCGGCGACTCGTTGAATGTGTCCAGAGAGCTCGTGCGCAGCCGCGCAGACAGCACAGGGTATATGTTCAGGACATAACATTAATCCTGCATTTTCAAAAATGGGGGAAATGAGGTGATCGCGATCTTTTCGGACATCGAACCAGATGACGATGAACGCGAAGCCAATTGGATCGAGCGTCGTCAGATCAGTGAGGAATAAGATACGTCTCGACGTATGATTGTGCGCCGGAAAACGTTCAACGACTGCAGCAGTGTTCGCCCTCAGAGCGAAACTAATATTTTCACCATACTCCGAATACATTCTTTGTGTTAATTGACCGGATGGCAACATCGCAATTAGATAGGTTGGGGATGTTCACCATGATTAGATAGGTCGGGAATGTTGATGACAACCCGTAAACTTTTACGCTAATAGTTTACTCTCAGGGCGAAAATAATATTTTCAACATACTTCGAATACATTCTTTTCTGCTAATCGACCGGGTGGCGACACCGCAATCAGATGGGCTGGGAATGTTGATGGTGATCCGTAAACTTTTACGCTAATAGTTTACCTCCAGGCTTATTTCCCACTCGATGGGGTGAGTGGTATATAAAACGTGAGCCTATTCCGATGATGACGCTGGTCTCATCGTCTCTTCGCGTCGTGAACTGCTCTTACTAGTGAAAAACAAGAAACTGATTGAAACGCGATGGATCTAACAAAAGTTAACCACGTCGGCCGTCTGGAGAATCCGCCACCCAAGAAGATGTCGGAACTTGAAATTGGAGCGGCGTACAACATCACGGACTTACGGCTGGCCAAAACGAAATTTGGGGTACGTGTTCTGGCGACGATCGATGAGGATTACAACGTCTTCTTCCCACCGAGAATCGCAAGGGCCCTGCAAGAAGATTCAAATCAGCTGGCTGAAATGTGCAACATGGCTGGGCAAAATCGCCTGCAAATGAAATATCTTGATGGGGAATTCAACAATCTCGAATTTTCATGCAGTTATGTGCCATAAATAAATTATGCGATCCCCAACCACCACCTCTACAAAAATTCATCCGCGAGGGGATGAAAGCAGGCGTGCTGGAGATCGAACTTTCGCCACCCGGATCCGAACGGGAGTTGTAACGAATCTCGGAAACATCAACCCGTACCAGCCTCTCGCTGCGGGGGTTTCGAAATTCGTTGAGCTGCCCAAGGACATTCAGCGAAAGAGGGCGGTGGTGAACGTGAAAAACAAAGATGGAAGATGCCTTCTCTGGCCCATCACTGCAGCCCGCCACCCGGCCAACACCCCCACCGATAGAACTAACCATTATCGCCGCTTTATCTCCGAGTTGGACTGTACAGGCATCAAATTCCCTGCCACTCTACATGATGTGAAAAAGCTTGAGATTCCATATTGATTCCTGGACAGACCGACACCCTACCTTGGGGGTTTGTCCCAGCCCCCTGATAGCTATAGGATAAAACTGTACACGTTTAATTATTGTGAATATTTACGCTTGACGCCTCGGGCGATCCGCCATCATGCGGAAACGATTTAGACTGGATTTGAAAATGTGAATTCATATACTTAACATTTATTTGTTTATTTATTCATTTATTCATTCATTTATTTATTGTCAATATATTGAGAAATTATTAATTTTTATTCGTTTACCACGTGAGAAGTTTTCAGAAAATGAAAAAAAGTTTTCCGATAACTTTTTTCCCATTCGATTAACACGTGAAAAAAGTTTTCAGGAAATGAAAATAAGTTTTCTGAAAATGAAAAAAAATGTGTAATAATCGTATGGAAAAATTGCAGATTATTATTATTGTTGTTGTTGTTGTGGTTATTGGTGGTGGTGGTGCCGGTGGCGGTGGCGGTGGCGGTGGCGATGATGGTGGTGGTGGTGATAAAAATAAGAATGGGAATAAGAATAAGAATAAGAATGAAAATGAGAATGAGGATGAGAATGAGGATGAGGATAAGGATGAGAATGAGGATTAGGATGGGGATGGGGATGGGGATGGGGATGGGGATGGGGACGGGGATGTGGATAGGGATGGGAATGGGGACGCGGACGGGGACGGGGACGGGGACGGGGACGGGGACGGGGACGGCGACGGGGACGGGGATGGGAAAGAGGAAGAGGAAGAGGAAGAGGAAGAGGAAGGGGAAGGAGCGGAAGGAGAGGAAGGAGAGGAAGGAGAGGAAGGAGAGGAAGGAGAGGAAGGAGAGGAAGGAGAGGGAGGAGAGGAAGGAGAGGAAGGAAAGGAAGGCGAGGGAGGAGAGGAAGGAGAGGAAGCAGAGGAAAGAGAGGAAGGAGCGGAAGGAGAGGAAGGAGAGGAAGGAGTGGAATAATAATAATAATAATGATAATAATGATGATAATGATATTGATAATGATGATGATAATAATAATAATAATAATAATAATAATAATAATAATAATCGCCGCAGGTGGCGGGGGGGTTAAATCCCCCGTTCGGGAAGTGACGACCCCGCGTACATCGAGTAAGTCAAGGGGGACTGAAGTTGGCACAGGCCCAACGGATGGTCCCCGAGGCGGCCTCAGGAGGCAGATTGGGCGTAAAAACCTGGTCTGCTCGGGAAGTGACGACCCCGGGGTTTTCTAGTAAGTCGGAGGGGACGGAAGTCGGCACAAGTCCGACGGAAGGCCCCCGAGGCGACCTCAGGGGCCGTGCTATGTTCCGGCGCGGTACGGGGAGTCGCGCCCCCGAGAGACCCGTAGCACTGAGGAACTTTTATGGAGATGCACAAGGTAGACAACGACATACCTCAGGTGGTAGCCCGAGCACAGGGGAAATCCACCCTGGGTTCCGATCGGGTGAAAGCCCCGGTGGCCCATGGCAGCGGCACGGATTCTGAGGGCCGCAAATTGTGCAAGGACCAGGTGACAAAGACGGCAACAAAGACAGCGGACACGAAAACTGGAACAGCGGACAGGACGACACTGGGACACCAACGACGAGACAGGACGGACAGCATGTCGAGTACGGGCAGCGGAGCGAGTTGCGCTTCCGCTGTATCCACGATCGGCACGAAGACACGAATCACGGACGATATGGACCTGACGGACCTATTGTCACTGATCCACAGTACGGCGACAAGGATGGCCGAGGCAGCGGCCATCCAAAAAAAAACATGAGTATGTCCGTCAAACTGGGCATAAAGACCATTCTCGAGGCTGCCGACGTTGCGCTCAACAGGTGCGCTAAAGCAGCCCCGAAAGACCACAAGACGGACAACGAGACGACGGAGACGGACGTTGAGACTGACCAACGGACACAAAACACTCCGCGGACGAAACGGAAACGGGAGGCGACTGGAACCACTCCGGAATCCTCTCAGAAGAGGGCAACGGTTGTGGAACCGGTCGCTGACTGGCAGACAGTCACAAGCAAAAACAAGGAATAAAAGAAACGGAAGACGCAGACGAACGAGACGAACGCGACAACGGACACGACGGCCGGGGCTGAGGGGCGCAGAGCGGCTCCCAAACACTGGGGGACGGCGGTGCTCGTCAAACCCGGAAACGACACGACGTACTCCGACATCGTCAGGAAGATACGGACCGCGGTCGACCCTGCGAAGAGTCACGTTAAAGTGACGACTTTCAGGAAGACGAAGTATGGTCTGTGTCTTCTGAAGATAAAGACAGACGCCAACGGACAAGACGACTTCCGACGCGTCCTACAGGACGCGGTCGGCGACGCAGGTAACGTCAGGACCGGGACCTCCAGGGTTCAACTGGAGATCATAGATCTTGACTGTGTCACGACCAGAAACGACGTAGTGCAGGCACTGAGACGGGAGACGGGACGAGACGCGGACTTTGGGGTCCATATCTTCGGTCCGAACCGGGCGGAGCAGTTCATGGCCGTATGCGACCTAGAGTCGCAGGAAGCCAGAGCGCTGCTCGGCCGGGGACGGATCGGGATTGGATGGGTAGCTTGCCGCGTCCGACCACGACTGACGGTTACGAAATGCCACAAGTGCCTGGGATACGGGCACACGAAGGCAAAATGCAAAAATACAGACCGGAAGAAGTGCTGCAGGAAATGTGGCGAGACAGGACATTACGCCACGGACTGTAAAAACAGACCGGCCTGCCCACTGTGCGCCGAGGCGGGACACGGCGATGCGGCGCATGTCGCGGGCTCCGGGAGGTGCGCGGTGTACCGGGTTGCGCTGGAGGAGTGCAAGAAGCAGGCCGGAAGACGGACAGGATAGTTCAGGGCAACCTGAACCGTAGTAGGACAGCAGACATGCTACTACCACAGATAGCAGACGAACACGACGCCGACATTCTGATCCTGTGCGAGCCGTACAGGGAGCGACAAACACAGGATTGGATTACGAACAAGACCAAGACAGCGGCTATCTGGTCGAGGGGCGCCCGAGCCCGGATAACCGCTCGTGGCGTCGGGGACGACTACGTCTGGGCTTGGGTGGGCGCTGTCACTTACGTCAGCGTCTACCTGACCCCAAACTGCGCTGCGGCGGAGTTCCGGGCGAAGGTTACGCTCCTCGAGGACGGACTCAGGGACCTGCCCGGGGATCTCGTGGTCGCGGGGGACCTCAACGCGAGGGCGGTCGAGTGGGGCATGACGGCAACGAACAGACGCGGACGGCTGCTGCTGGAGATGGCCGCAAGGTTGGACCTAGTAGTGGCGAACACGGGAGACGTACCAACATACAGACGGCCGGGATTTGAAGACTCCATCCCGGACGTAACGATGACGACGGACAGAACTCTGCCACGGATAGGGCGGTGGCGGGTGCTCGAGGGCTACACGGCCAGCGATCATCAGTACATCGCCTTCGAAGTGGCAGGAGAGACAAGGACGACACGGACGAGGACACGGCACCCCCCGCGGTGAAACGTAGACAAACTCGACGTACTGAAGTTCACGGCGGAGCTGGCGGCAGCGTTGGCCCCAACTACCGACGTCCCCCCAGAGCTGACTGGCCGGCAAAGGGCGGAAAGACTAGCGGACGAGACGGCCAAACTGACGACGCGGCTGTGCGACAGCACAATGCCAAAACGACGGTTCGGACGTAACAGACCACCACAATACTGGTGGACGGACGAGATAGCCGAGCTGCGGAAGAGTTGCCTGGCAAAACGACGACGGGTTACGAGGGCTGGAGGGAGACCCGAAAGGGAAACCCTTCAGGCCGAGTACAAGACCGAAAGGAAAAGGCTGACGGACGCCATCAGAGACTGCGAGACGCGATGCTGGAAGAAACTCTGCGAGGAGGTGGACCGCGACCCCTGGGGTGCCGGTTACAAGATTGTGACCGGTGGGCTGGGGGCCCGGATCCCGTCAGAACTCAAGGATGCTGAAACCGCACGACGGATCGTTGACGGACTGTTCCCGACGTACCCGACGCGTACGGACGCGACAGACGACGACGAGACGGCGGCGCCCCCCGTCTTTACCGCCGAGGAGCTCGTCAGAGCGACCAAAGCAATGAAGAGGGGTAAGGCGCCAGGACCGGACGGGGTACCGGCGGAGGTTTTTCGGCTGATGGCGAGCCTGAGGCCGGAGATACTCCTCGACCTCTACAACACGTGCCTTACGACAGGGACATTCAGCGACCGGTGGAAGGTGGCAAGGCTGGTCCTCATCCCAAAGGGTAGGGGTGACCCCAGCACGCCGTCGGCCTACCGGCCGCTGAGCTTACTGGACACGACAGGGAAACCGTACGAACAGCTTCTGCGACCACGACTTACGGACGCGATACAGGACGGCGGAGGCCTCTCTGACCAGCAGTTCGGCTTCCGGAGGGGTCGATCAACGATTGGAGCGATCCAAGAGGTGGTTGAATCCTTCCGGTCGACAGACAGACATTGCCCCGCTGTGCGACCCGTCGCGCTGCTGATGACACTTGACGTTAAGAACGCCTTCAACTCGGCCAGGTGGGTGGATATCCTAGGTTCGCTGAGAGGCGACTTCGGGGTCCCGCCTTACTTGCTCCGAGTTGTTGAAGACTACCTTCGGAACAGACGACTGACGTACGAAACGACCGAAGGCCAAGTGACGCGACAGATTACCGCGGGGGTCGCTCAAGGTTCCATACTAAGACCCGACTTTTGGAACGGGATGTACGACGGCCTGCTCAGACTGGAGCACCCACTCGGCGTTCGCCTGGTCGCTTACGCTGACGACGTGGCGGCAGTGATAGTCGAGCGAACTCCAGATCCGGCACAATACGTACTGGACCAGACAATGAGACGAGTCGGACGGTGGATGACTGACCACGGACTGCAACTCGCGACGGAAGAGACAGAACTGGTGCTTCTCACCAGGAGACGAATACCGACGACATTACGAATGACGGTGGGGACGAACGAGATCGAGACCAGAGGGAAAGTCAAGTACCTGGGGGTGACCCTGGATACGAAGATGACCTTCTGGCCTCACATACGACGAACGGCTCAGAAGGCGGCTGAAAGGATAGCATCCCTGAGCCGCCTGATGGCAAACACGAACGGAGCGAGACCAGGAAAACGGAGACTTTTGATGTCGACGGTGAACTCGATCCTCCTCTACGGTGCGGAGATCTGGGCAGACTCCCTGAAGACTGAGAAGTACTGTCACGCAATGACGACGGTACAGAGACGAAGCGCGTTGAGGATCGCTTGTTCCTATCGGACGGTCTCAGCACAGGCCGTTCTGGTGGTGACAGGCGTGATTCCCATAGACCTTCTCGCGTTCGAGCGCAAGAGGGTCTACGGAAGAGACGCGGACGTGACCCGACGGGACGCGGCAACGACGGAAAGAGACGCGACGATACAGACGTGGCAGGAACGGTGGACGGAAGAAACAACGGGAAACTGGACGAGACGACTCATCAAGGACCTGAGACCGGGGATCCAGAGGGGGTTTGGGGATGTGAATTTTTACGTCACCCAGCTTCTGACGGGCCACGGCTACTTCAGACGCTACCTACACAACCTGAACCGAGTACGGACGCCCAACTGTACGTACTGCGGACACGAACGAGACGACGCGGAATACGCGTTCCTCGAATGTGACCGCTGCCGCGCTGGACAGAACTGCGACAGAGACTGGAGGCGGTTGTGGGAGGCATCACTCCCGACAACATTGTCGGGGTGATGCTCCGTAGCACAGAAAGGTGGCAACTTGTTGCCACCTACACAGAGACAATTCTACGACGTAAGAACGCGGACGGCTGCCTTACGTGACGTAACTGACGGACTGCCTGCACGCGACGGACGGACGGACAGACTGACAAAACACACCGACAGAGCTCCCAGATAGAAGTAATATCACCATAGTTCCTGGCTGGGAGCGTTGCACAGAAGGTGGCGGTTTAGTGGGTAGGCCACCCTGGAGTCCCACATCCGCGCTAGCCCGTATGACTGGCGCGAATCCGTAACTTGGATTCCGCAACTCCTCGGATAATAAAAAAAAAAAAAAAAATTGAAAAAAAAATAATAATAATAATAATAATAATAATAATAATAATGATAATAATAATAATAATCTGCAATTTTTCCATACGATTGTTACGTCCTCCAGACTTAATATTTCTTTCCCACGCTCTTAGTTACCTTACGCTCTGTAGTCTACCCTTATCGTTCGCGAGTCAGCAGGTTCTCCTGCAACTCGCGGCTAGCTTGCCCGCTACATCCGGCAAAACCAGGCAGATCCATCCCAGCGCTCAAGCAAGACACCTATCCCTCTGAACCAAGACCATACCTTTTTCCCTTGTCCGACTTCGTTGCATTGACCGCTAATGAACAACCATATAATTCAAATCGTTTACCTTCCCTTAATACCGATCCCTTTCTATTCCATTCACTTCCTGCATTGGGAGTAGTAGCACACGAGTGCATAGTCGACGTGAACGGACCCTACAATAGCCAAATAACACCTTGGCTGGGCGTGAAGTAAGCTCCGATTACCGCTAATCAGAGCCTACGCAATCTACCCCGTAACACGATTATTACACGTTTTTTTTCATTTTCAGAAAACTTATTTTCATTTCCTGAAAACTTTTTTCACGTGTTAATCGAATGGGAAAAAAGTTATCGGAAAACTTTTTTTCATTTTCTGAAAACTTCTCACGTGGTAAACGAATAAAAATTAATAATTTCTCAATATATTGATAATAAATAAATGAATGAATAAATGAATAAATAAACAAATAAATGTTAAGTATATGAATTCACATTTTCAAATCCAGTCTAAATCGTTTCCGCATGATGGCGGATCGCCCGAGGCGTCAAGCGTAAATATTCACAATAATTAAACGTGTACAGTTTTATCCTATAGCTATCAGGGGGCTGGGACAAACCCCCAAGGTAGGGTGTCGGTCTGTCCAGGAATCAATATGGAATCTCAAGCTTTTTCACATCATGTAGAGTGGCAGGGAATTTGATGCCTGTACAGTCCAACTCGGAGATAAAGCGGCGATAATGGTTAGTTCTATCGGTGGGGGTGTTGGCCGGGTGGCGGGCTGCAGTGATGGGCCAGAGAAGGCATCTTCCATCTTTGTTTTTCACGTTCACCACCGCCCTCTTTCGCTGAATGTCCTTGGGCAGCTCAACGAATTTCGAAACCCCCGCAGCGAGAGGCTGGTACGGGTTGATGTTTCCGAGATTCGTTACAACTCCCGTTCGGATCCGGGTGGCGAAAGTTCGATCTCCAGCACGCCTGCTTTCATCCCCTCGCGGATGAATTTTTGTAGAGGTGGTGGTTGGGGATCGCATAATTTATTTATGGCACATAACTGCATGAAAATTCGAGATTGTTGAATTCCCCATCAAGATATTTCATTTGCAGGCGATTTTGCCCAGCCATGTTGCACATTTCAGCCAGCTGATTTGAATCTTCTTGCAGGGCCCTTGCGATTCTCGGTGGGAAGAAGACGTTGTAATCCTCATCGATCGTCGCCAGAACACGTACCCCAAATTTCGTTTTGGCCAGCCGTAAGTCCGTGATGTTGTACGCCGCTCCAATTTCAAGTTCCGACATCTTCTTGGGTGGCGGATTCTCCAGACGGCCGACGTGGTTAACTTTTGTTAGATCCATCGCGTTTCAATCAGTTTCTTGTTTTTCACTAGTAAGAGCAGTTCACGACGCGAAGAGACGATGAGACCAGCGTCATCATCGGAATAGGCTCACGTTTTATATACCACTCACCCCATCGAGTGGGAAATAAGCCTGGAGGTAAACTATTAGCGTAAAAGTTTACGGATCACCATCAACATTCCCAGCCCATCTGATTGCGGTGTCGCCACCCGGTCGATTAGCAGAAAAGAATGTATTCGAAGTATGTTGAAAATATTATTTTCGCCCTGAGAGTAAACTATTAGCGTAAAAGTTTACGGGTTGTCATCAACATTCCCGACCTATCTAATCATGGTGAACATCCCCAACCTATCTAATTGCGATGTTGCCATCCGGTCAATTAACACAAAGAATGTATTCGGAGTATGGTGAAAATATTAGTTTCGCTCTGAGGGCGAACACTGCTGCAGTCGTTGAACGTTTTCCGGCGCACAATCATACGTCGAGACGTATCTTATTCCTCACTGATCTGACGACGCTCGATCCAATTGGCTTCGCGTTCATCGTCATCTGGTTCGATGTCCGAAAAGATCGCGATCACCTCATTTCCCCCATTTTTGAAAATGCAGGATTAATGTTATGTCCTGAACATATACCCTGTGCTGTCTGCGCGGCTGCGCACGAGCTCTCTGGACACATTCAACGAGTCGCCGAAGATCTTGGAGCGAAAACTCCGAAGTCGCGTCGCTGAATCCTATAATTATTTCCTCGCCGGTAAACTGGTTATTACGTATCATGATGATTTCAGCGCTTTCATCTCACAAGAATTATAGAAGGGTAATTTCACAGGGAAAAGTTGACGCGAGGGATTTTATTCAAAGTGAGATTCGTAACCGGACAAATTGTGGAAAACTATTGGAATTGTGCGCGTCTCTCTGAAATTCAAATTACACCGATTATGAGCAGGACCACGATATTTACCCGTGAAGTGACAGTGGTCGTGGCACTTTTTCTCCTCAGGGGTAAACGGCTTTCCGCAAATGTAGCAATTCTTTGCGCGCATGTGACGATCGTGTTGCACTTGGATAAGGTAAGAATTTGGGAGAGTGATAGTCACAGCAAACTATTAGCGTGAGTGAAAAATTACGGATTGTCGTCAACATTCCCCGACCTATCTGATTGTAGTGAACATTCCCGTCCTATCTAATTGTGATGTCGCCAACCGGTCGATTAACACACAAGAATGTATTCGAAGTACGTGGAAAATATTATTTTCGCCTGGGGCAAACTATTGGCGCGAAAGTTTACGGGTAACGGCGAAAAATCAAAATGGCTATTCGTCCGACCAAGAAATAAATCACATTATCAAACCGTCTGACGATAAAAATCAAAATGGCTGCTGATCCGACTGAGCAAAATTTAAAATGGCCACCGTCAGACGGTAAAATCGATCGACGATACTGGTGACGTCATAGCGAAAATCACATTATCAAACTGTCCGATCATGAAAAATAAAAACGGCTGCTCATCCAGCTAAGCAAAAATCAAAATGGCCGCTGTCTGAATGGCTGCTCGTCAGACGGCAAGATCGGCCGATTATGCTGATGACGTCATAGCGAAAATCATATTATCAAACTGTCGGGCGATGAAAAATTAAAATGGCTGCTCATCCGGCTAAGCAAAAATCAAAATGGCTGTTCATCCGGCTAAGCAAAAATCAAAATGGCCGCTGTGTGAATGGCCGCTCGTCTAACTCAGCAAAAATCAAAATGGCCGCTATCAAAAAATCAAATATGGCCGCCGTCAAAATGGCCGCCATCAAAAATCAAAATGGCCGCTATCAAAAAAATTAAAATGGCCGCCGTCAAAATTCCCGCCGTCGAAATGACCGCCATTTTCAAAATGGCCGCCGTGGGCACGGCAGCCGGTTACGTCACATCCGGCACAAATCAAAATGGCTGCTCATCCGGCTAAATCAAAATGGCGATTATACTGCTGACGTCATTGGGAAAGGCTTGCTATAGTGGGGGTAACATACCGGCTGCCCGGGAGGGTGGTGGGGGGGAGCCGGCACGCCACCTTTTTTTTTGTTCTAGAACTGTCATATCTATACTACCAACTGGCGACCTCTCTCGACGTACAAGATTTACCGGCGTGTACGCAAAGCTTACACATATATATATATATATTTCGACACATATATAAATATATATGTATATATATTAGGGTGGTCCTTATTTGGGGTGTTGACGAATTCCGATAAGTGCGCCCCCTAGACACGTTTGAAATGAATTAAAAAAAATGTGAGCAAAAACGGAGCGCTGTAGTCCAATTAGAAGACGTGCCTGTAAGCTCGTTTTGTTTTTCATTTGAATAACATGGGATTTTCAGACTACTTCAGTCATTATGTTTTTGAGTTGTCCCCATGAACGCAAAAAATTCTTTTTTTACATAAATCTGTTGTTCATGGATCTCGGAATATCGTAAAATCTTTCCCGATCCAGAAAAACAGACGGCGATCAAAACATTTTAATTTTAATTATTACTTTTTAAAAAAGTATAAAGTATAAACGATGTGTTTTTAAATACACTAATTGAAATACATATTTTTTCCCACATGTACAATTATTTTTTTTTACAAACTTATGACGTAAATAAGACTGCCTTTTAATTGGTGAAATACTGTCAAGCACCAAGCGGCTAAAAAGAGGTATTCTCACGTTGATCAATTTGCCGTCGTGTATAATATCAGGGGGATGCGGGGCGTAAAGGTTGTGATAACGACTTGTGGAAAAATATACGCGTAGTTGTACCCATGAACAACAGATTTATGTGAAAAAAGAATTTTTTGCGTTCATAGGGACAACTCAAAAACATAATGACTGAAGTAGTCTAAAAATCCCATGTTATTCAAATGAAAAACAAAACGAGCTTACAGGCACGTCTTCTAATTGGACTGTAGCGCTCCGTTTTCGCACAGATTTTTTTTAATTTATTTCAAACGTGTCTAGGGGGCGCACTTATCGGAATTCGTCAACACCCCAAATAAGGACCACCCTAATATATATACATATGTATGTAACGAAATATGATGACGGGTATACTCGTCATCATACCTCTACACCAAAGTTTAAAAGGCGGGTGCGCGATGCGAGTGCGCGTCGCTCGAATGTGAAACGGAGAATGACAGCACACCGAATATAGTGAGAAAGAGCGAGGGGTGTACTGGCTGTGATGTCGTTTCCTGATTTTACAGGTAACGAATAAATATAAACTACAATAACAATAGGATAATGTGTAGCAGATAAGGATATGTAAAAAAAGAACATTGTGAAATAGAAAATAAAATAAAAACGCCTGATTTCACAGACAACCACACGGCAGTCCATAACCCCAAAAACCCATATGTAAAAGGAGACATTATATATATATATATGTAAGTTTGTGGCCTGTTTACCCAAACTTTTCCATGAAAAACAACAAACACGCTGAACGGGTTACGGAAAGGATAACCAAGAGTGACCATCGCGGAATCATCGCCTCGGGAGAGAGGGGAGTGATTGACAGGCGCTCGAGACATCCACTAGCGTCATAGTGAATGCTCTGTAAATTATATTGTAAATTATTTTTTTTCATCAATGTTAACTAAGCCTACAATCCTGATCGTCAAAACCGACATTGTTGTTGATTTAGGTGACTATAAGTGTTATAATTATTTTTGTTATTATTTATGTAATTATTTGTGATTGGTGTTAATATAATGTTTTAGTATCGTTTCTACATCAACCCAAGTCGTTGAGACTCAGGAATTATTATTTCCGCAACCCTTTTAAGTTATAAGAGTCACGCTTATAACTTAAATGTATATATACATATAATCATCAAATCAATACATATATATGTATATTGTGACGTGGATTTTTCCCGCTCCTCGATCAATCGGAGAAAATGACCAAGAACTTACCGTGTGCACAATAATTTGGCGTCCACGATGTACCCTGGATCTGAAACAATGTCGCGAAGTTCTGTTGGGCGCCTGGCGTGATTAACACGCCTCGAAATCGTTAATGCGCTATACCTCGGCAATATGCTCGGTAGCTCAGCACCGCGGAGAGGGGAGGGGTAATTTTTGGAGAGAGAGAGACACTCCAAATATACACGCTCTTCAACAAAACTAGTAAAATAAAATCTTATATTTCCTAATAGCGGTGATACAAAAACAAAAAAAAATAATCCAAAAGTCGCTCATCGTGATTCTAAAAATAAACAGTAAATCACACGTAACCTACTCTATTTCTTACTCTACCGAGCTCGCGGCTTCCTAACTGAAATGTCACTCAACCATCACAAAATGGCCATACGCTATTCTCAATTTGCAAATTCGCCGTTTCTTCTCCACAGCGATAATTGCTCAAAACCGAAACTAAAACTACTTTCTCGACGGTGCACCGTCGGGCTATCGAACAGACGGCGTCCTCAATCTCACCCGAGATTTCACCCGACTCGGAGCTTCGATGCTACCGCGAGCTGTCCTAAATCTAAACGTGCCAACATTACTTAACCTAAAGCTTATTTCCTACTTATTTCAACTAAACAAATACGCAAACGTCACTAAACTTCAGACGCAACCAAAACTCAATACTCGAACTTCTCATCTCAACCGCTGCTCAACGCAACGGTAATTTCGACTATACGTCACCTCAACTCGACTGAACACTACCTTAAATGAATGGCAACTTAACTAAGCGCAAGCAACACTTAATGTAACCTCAACTAAACACAATCTCAAGGTAACACAACTCAATTCACATCATCTTAACTAATATATTATTGAATCTTGGTGAGCGGTCAATTATATGTATAACGTATTTTTTATTAACGTTTCGGCCCGGATATGGGCCCTCCTCAGAACGATGAATTTATTTATTTAACTGTCAAGAACAAAATAAATTTTTTATAAGAAAAGTACAATCAGACATTAAATACTGTAGATGTAATGCTATCAAGGCTATTGTATATTATAGGTTAGTGAGTACAAATTGATTAATTGTTATGATTGAAAAAAGATAGACTTAGAGAGTAATTTACCTTTTTATAGAAAGGGGATTAAGATACAAGTCGAATTCATAAAATACAATTTGTCGAGCCAAAGTTCTTCGAGTGACAGTAGTCAATGTCGGCTCCTCAGGTTGTTTAAAGTGTAGGAGTTACAAATTGGAGGTAATTAATTAAAAAATCTATGTATCATCACTGTCTATATGTCAATGTATTAAAAAAGTTTCAAAGAAAAGTTTTTATAGCAGTTAAATCAGTTTACGCAATGTCCAAGAAAGTGGTACTGGGATCATTATGACCCTGTCCTCCATGTCTAACAAAAATTTTGTTGAACCGATTGGGTCAACTGGTGAATAACGACTGATGAGAGAAACAAATATGACCCAGAGTGAAGGTGAACCAGATATAAACATATATAAACAAACAAAAAAATTATATAAAAAACCTGTGCCATGGGGACAATAATTTTATGTGTATAGTTAAGGTTAAACAATGTGTGCTATGTGGGCGGAGATTAGCGGTTTGTAAATATTGCCAAGATGTTCAACATCTTGTCTAAGGTTAACGAAATTAGTGTGTCCTACAATATTGCACATTTCTAGCAATAACCTTTTATAATAATTAGGTTCTTCACAGGGGATGTTTGTATTGTTGCAGCTAAAAGTATGTTGTTTATTAGTCACATATTTTGTTAGAGCAGTGTGACGTTCTTCATTCTCTTGTACATTGCGTTGATGTTCTTTGATTCTGGTGTTTAGATGGCGGCCAGTTTGTCCGATATAAACTTGATTGCAATCATTGCAAGGTATTTTGTACACAACATTGGATCGTTTGCCCATGGGGATCCTACCTTTTCCCGAATCAAAGACTATTTGTAAGTCTTTTGAATTACCCGAAATAAATCGTGTAATAAATTCATGTTGTTAAATGTTGAGGTTGGATCATTGAAATAAATATATTCGTGAGGTTTATTATATATAACGATAACAATAATTAAATTATTTATTGATAACTGTGAAAGATTCTTAAGATACATGAGGATTACAATATGTATGTATAAGCCATAGCGAGATGCGCTCTCTCTCTATCTACATGGCTGACTGACTGTATTACGCTATACATGCGCGCACACACACACACTCACATACTATACACACCTAGCGGCGCGCGCATCCTCACTCATGGATATATCTTGTTACATTTGTATGTGTGCAGTATGGCAATTACGTATAATTCAACACACCTCCTTAATTCCATACTGTACAACTCTATCTTCGGTAAACAGTTAATTTTCTGAATACAACCAAAATACTTTTCTTTTCATATCATAAAATTAAATTAACAAATTTTTCTTTTCTCAAAAAAACTTTGATAAGTATAGTAATAACAATCGTAATAATTAATTATTCAAATTTAACAATAATCTTATTCTTTCAAACTTATATCTACCTAACGCTTTTGTAAAGATATCAGCTAAATTATTTTCAGTATCAACTTTTATAATATCAATTTCTTTCTTATCATAACATTCGTTTACAAAGTGATAATGTATTTCAATATATTTGGATCTTTTAGTTAAATTACCATATTTTGCAATCAAAACTGCACCAGAATTGTCTTCATATATTTTTATCGGTAAATCAATTTTTACTTTGAAGTCTTTAATCAAGCTTTTTATGAATTTTACTTCGCTCACTGCCTCTGATAACGCTACATATTCGGCAGATGTCGATGATTTTGTTACACTATTTTGTTTTTTTGTTTTCCAATAAATTATGTTTCCATAAAATCTTATTGCAAATCCAGTAGTGGATTTTCTATCATTTGTGTCACCTGCCCAATCAGCATCAACAAAACAATCCAAAATGTCAGCTTTCAAATTTCTTTTGTAAGTCACCTTTAAACTTCTTGTAAGATACAAATATTTTAAGACTCTCAATGCATATTTATAATGTATGTCGTTATAACAATTTTGAAACCTACTCAAGTAATTTACGCTGTAGCTTATATCAAATCTTGTACATGTACTTATATACATTAATGCTCCTATCAAGTTTCTATATTTTATATTATTTGATGCTGATTGTGCGGGTTCAATATTCAAACTTTGTTCCATCGGTGTATTATACAATTTACTTTCAATTATTTGGTAATGTTTCGCTAATGACTCAATATATTCACTTTGATCTAATGTCATCATTTCATTTTTATAATCATATTCAATATTTATTCCTAAATACGTTTTCACTTTACCCAAATCTTTCATTGCAAATCTCTGACTTAATTTTACTTTTATTTCCTTAATTTTATTCTAATCTTTTCCGCAAATTAATAAATCATCTACAAACAAAATTATATATATTTTCTCGCCATTTGCCTCTTCCAAGATATATAAACAATAATCACTATTGCTCCTTTGTAAATTCAACTTTGTAATATATTTGTCAAAGCATTCATACCACGCTCTCGGGCTCTCACGCAATCCATACAACGCTTTTTCCAATTTATACACTCTGTCAGTTTTATCGTTGTAGCCATCGGGTTGTTTGACATAAATTTCTGACTTAATCGCACCGTTCAAAAAAGCAGTTTCAACATCCATCTGTTCAATCATATATTTATTTTGAACGCAAAAGGCTAATAACAATTTCAATGTTTGTAATCTCGCAACTGGTGAATATATATCTTCAACAATTTCCTTTTGTTGGAAACCTCTAACTACTAATCTTGCCTTTTTTAAATTATTCGATTTGTTTGTGTATACCCATTTGACATCGATTATTTTTTTGTCTTTTGGTTTGTTTACAAGTTTCCAAGTTTTATTTTTATTTATACAATCGATTTCTCTTTGCATTGCTTCTTTCCATAATTCAGACTCATTGCTACTCAAAGCTTCGTCATATGTCTTTGGGCTATTCTCGCTTACAAAATTTACATATATGTAATAGGTTTCTCTATTACCATAATAACCCCATCGGTCGGGTTCTTTTGTTTGTCTGTTAGACTTTCTACGAGTTGGAATTTCTGTCTCTTCGCAATCTACAAAATTTCCCGAGTCGTTACTTGAATTTATTTCTTTTTCAATTTTTGGACTTTTCTTTGGACTTGATTTTTTCTTGGGACTTGGACTTTTTATTTTTACTGGACTCTCAATTCTATCATCAAAAACGTCATCCTCTACATCGTTATCATTCATTTCACTCTCATTTTCACTCTCATCATTTCCTTTAAAGCCAATCAAATTTTCATGTTTTTCGATTATATCTACATGTCTCGCTATTTTTACTCGACCGTTGTACAAAACTCTGTATCCTACATTCTCATATCCAACTAATATTCCACAATCTGATTTTATATCCCATTTATTATCTCTTTGGCTCTCATCAATTTTGAAAAATACTTTGCTTCCGTACAATTTTAAATTTTCAATATTAGGCCTTTTTCCAAAAAAAATTTCATAAGGGCTTTTCCTTTCAAAGGTATTTGCTATCGTTCTATTTTTTAAATAACTTGCTGTTAAAATTGCTTCTGGCCAATATCGAATATTTAATCTTGCGTCCGCCAGTAAGCATCTCGCTGCGTCCATAATTGTTCTATTAAAACGTTCAGCTGTTCCGTTAAGCTGATGTACATATGGGGGGCATTTATCCAAGATTATCCCTTTTTCTCTGATAAGATTGAAAATGTCTCTATTTATGTATTCTTTTCCATTGTCACATCTTAATTTCTTAATTTTCTTTCCAGTGAAATTTTCAACCTTATTTATATAGTCCAAAAAACATTGATAAACTTGACTTTTATATTTTATTGTATAAACAATTGAAAATTTGCTATAGTCATCAATGAAACTAACGAAATAACAAGAATTATCATATCCAATATTTTTCTGCGGACCATTTACGTCTGTATGTACAATTTCTAGTATTTCTCTCGCTCTACTTCTATCATTCTTAAACGGTAAAGCATGCATCTTATTTTGTATACATGTACCACATCTCAAGTGAACATTCTCTAATTTTTTCGGGATTCCATCTACATAGTTTTCTCTACACATTGTATTTAAATAATTGAAATTGATATGTCCTAACATTCTATGGTACCTTTCTTTTTCAGTCATTGTTTGTGTACTATTTGCATTGTGATTATTTTTCAAGACATAACTCTCTAATTTGTAAAGTCCATTTTCTTTGTAAGCTATTCCAACTATATCACCAAATTTATTGTAAATACACGATTTTTCTCTAATTGAAACAATTTTGTAATTATCAGTAATTCTCGCGTAGCTTAACAAATTTTTGTCCATTTCTTTTACATAAAATACGTTTGATACAGGTATTTCAAATTCTTTACCATTTACTATTAAATAAATCAAGACTTTTCCTACTTTTGTAACCTTTAATGGTCTGCCATCTCCTACTTTAACTACAACTGGTTTTTGTAAATCTGAACTCTCAAAAAAATATGAATCATCATTTATTATGTTATCCGAACAACCGCTATCAAGAATCCATTCCATTTTGCACAAATCATTCATAAATACTCTACTTTCATACTCGCAAATTTTACTATTCATATTATTTTCAACGACATTTTCATTTTGACATTCTAATTTCGCAAAAAAGGTTTCATTTGACTTATAATTATTTTCTTCGTTGTACGTATACCTCGCGTTGTGGTAGTTACCGTTGTTGTTGTTGTTGTTGTTGTTGTAACCTCTTCCGCGACCTCTTTGACCATAGCCTCTCTCGTTGTAACCTCTACCTCTTGATTGTGTGAAGTTACCTCTGCTCGTGTTATAACCTCTTGGCTGATACGTCTCTTCGTATTGTCGTCGTTGGTGTTGATGTTGTTGTTGCTGTTGATGTTGTTGTTGCTGGTAGTGACCACCTCCTGGCCACCTACCCCTCTGATTGAAGCCGCCACGACCTCGACAATCTCTTGCATAATGTCCTCTCTTGTGACATCTATTACACTCCACGTCACGAACTTCAGTTTTGAAAACACTTGATTTTATATGATTGTTTGACATTTTACTTTTAGTTTCATACATCACAATTTTATTTTTCAAAAATTCACAATTTTGTTCCGTATCTTTAACACTATCGATAATATCACCGAGATAGCTGAGTGAATCAGGCAGTGTTTTTATGAGATAGTCCAATTTTTCTCTCTCTTTTACTGTAGCACCAGCGTTTTTCAATTCGTTTATTAGTTTTTCAAATTCAAAGAAAAATGCACTCGAATTTTCAAAGTCTTTTAAGCGTAATCGATCAAGTCTATTTCTAACACAAATTTGTAAACTCGTTGACGGTTTCAAGTAAATTTGGTCGAATTTGTGCATAATTTTATACGCGGTATTCTCGTCGCCGACAAACTCGAGTTGCTTATTCGAAATACTTGAATATATATAGTTCATTGCTTTTATGTTAGCTTCTTTCCACGTCGTTTCATCATCTTTGTTCGATTTTTCGCGTATCGCATTGTCTTTGCACTTCTTCCACTCTAGGAATAAAAGTATCCTCTTTTTCCATTTATCGTAATCTTGACCGTCAAAAACGGGTACCGACATTTCGTCCGACTTTGTCATTTTACTCAGCTTCGCTATATGTGCTACTTTTATCAAAATTTAATATCAATCTTTATCCGCGCGCATCTCGTTCAATTTTTATTTATTTTGAAAAATTCTTTTTACACAACAATCTTTAAGGTTTATTTTATTCGTAATCGTTTATATTTTTCATTTTTATTTAAGCACACAGTTTCTTTTTTCACTTCAACTTTTTTTTTTTTATACACCACGTGTTTCCATTGTCTCAAAAGTTCGTTTTTTTCGTTTAAATTATCATTTTATTTTACTCGGTTCTTCACAGTTTTCATTTTTTTATTGTTCTTTACCTGATTCACTATTCACTTTTTCATACTTTTGCAGTTTTTCTTACACCACGTGTATACCTTAACCTCTCACTTTTTCACAACCACGCTCTGCTACCATGTTAAATGTTGAGGTTGGATCATTGAAATAAATATATTCGTGAGGTTTATTATATATAACGATAACAATAATTAAATTATTTATTGATAACTGTGAAAGATTCTTAAGATACATGAGGATTACAATATGTATGTATAAGCCATAGCGAGATGCGCTCTCTCTCTATCTACATGGCTGACTGACTGTATTACGCTATACATGCGCGCACACACACACACTCACATACTATACACACCTAGCGGCGCGCGCATCCTCACTCATGGATATATCTTGTTACATTTGTATGTGTGCAGTATGGCAATTACGTATAATTCAACACATGTAATCATGTAAATGTAATAAAAAATGTTGAATTCATTCATAACATCTTATGATGTATCACATGAAAATTTTTAGCAGGGTTTCTGCCAAAATATTGCACGATTCCCCAAGTTTCATTCAAAACAGTTTCATCGTTTACTGATCACCGAACATATGATACCCCGTTGATTGTATTTTACTTTGAGACTATTGATCTTACCATTATCATTGATGATGGACTGAGGTGTAGTTTTTTGTGCAGCTAACTTGATCAATTTAGTTGCAGCCCTGGGCTAATTCTCAATAAAATTTTGAATGCTTTCGGGTTGCTTTTGAGCATAGTCCACCTGAATCTGTGATAATTAAAGTGATGTATCATATTCAAAGATAACTTTACCGAAATGTGATAGTACCAAATACTCCCATGGTTAGAGGAGACTATTACAATATGTTTTCATCATAGTATTGGAATGTAATATTCAGAATATTCTTTACATGCTGAAGTTGGTGCTAGAATATACTGCTTCTAAATTTCTGTCAGCAAATAATATTTTTCCTTCACGGATATTGGTAATACCTCTCCAAAAATGCCATGAGTTTTAACTTTACTTGCAAAGTTTTGCAGAAATAAGAAATATTGCAATTATAAAAACACATTCTGATAAGGAGTGAAATAGATTTGTATGATATATTTTAAATACCAAAGTTGATCCAAGTGGAGTCTTTAACACTGGATGCTCTTCGTAATAGTCAAATATGCTCAAATCATGATTTCGTGCAAAACTAGTCTTTTGCCACAAAATTTTGATAGTAGCTTCGTCGTCCAGTGAAGCAGATTTCAGTTCAACAAGATACTTTTTCTCATCTAAACTCTGTTGTCGTTGCAGATTTCTTAGGATCTTTAAATATTTTTCAATGCTTAAGTTTGCGTCTAACATTGACGTATTTATCCCATAGCTTCCCTCTTGCCAATACTTTCGTAGACCCACCTCTGTAAGGGATGAAGTATGTACCACATTTTTCCCTAGAGTACACAGCGTTCACTTCTCTGGATCAGAATTTAAACTGTTTTGTTGTAATTCTGTGAACCAGAAGCTACATATTAGTTGCTAGATACAGCGTATAATATTACTACTGTTAAATTTTGGACACAACACAGTGAAAATTAGAAAAAAAAATTAAAGCTTATGTATATTCTCTATATAGAACATGATATAATGAATTAAACAATGTGTCTCACTTTAATCAACCCAGTCAAATATCTTGAAAACTAAAAGTTTGAGTGGAAAAAGTTTGAGACGAAAGTTGTAAGGTTTGAAGGGGAAAAGAAGATGAGAGTGTGAAATGTTTGTAAGTAGACCCGCCAAGGTCAGGTAAGGGTCAGTTTTCTGTTTTTCTTTTTTTATTATATGCCAATGTGTCTCTGTATTTTCATCATCTTTATGTAAATATTTTTTGGTGCAGAATTTGATGCCCCTGTAGATGACAATGACAAAAACATACTGCTCAATTAACAAGAACATAAGTTGACAGGTCAACTTACGAAAAATCTAACACTATCATGTTCTTTCTCCCTTCGAACCTTACAATTTTTGTATTAGGTAGTAATTTAAAAACTAGGTACACATGATTTGGTAATTATTAGGTAAATGTTCTTCGTGAATGTCGTTACAATCACTTCTCTAAAGTCACTCTTTATCTTGAAATTTGGAATGATATTCTATATAAACTTCGAACAGTAATTCACCGTTTTTTTTTTTCAATGTACGTTTTACTTTTCTGAGTTTGAGATAAACATCTTAAAAATTTAATTGTATGTACATAATCGGAACGGTGTTATCGAAACTGTGAACAAGATTATTAGAAATTTTTCGATGAAAATTAAAATTGAAATTTATCCTCAACATTATGTGCTGCATAAGTTTGTATACGTACTTCAACGCGGGAAAGAGTCAAAAACTCTGAGTCAGTTTCATCTGATCTCACAGCGGAAACACCCAGCTCTGAGCAGGATGAACATGACGCTGACAAAGTGTCATGAGTAAGATTTCTCTGCTAAATAAGAGAACAGGAAAGATATAGGTGTGGAGGTGACTTGTACAGGATATAGCACAGTCAGTCAAAGTTACAATCGTAACTTATTGTTAGCGAAAAAATTATATACACTATAAACTACAGGAGAGGCCCATGCAAATTATTGGCTAATAGTTATTATGTAACCAGTGTACAAGGTGGGATGTTACTATTTTCAAGTGCATAAAACGTACACAATGTACGCACGTGTTTCATACGGTATTTTTTGCAATGGTGTACGGGAAATTCGGAGGAGAGATAATAACCAATAAAATCTGAAAAATGCATAGATGTAGTATATAGATGTAGATTGGCGAGAGCAGGGGGCGCAGCCCCCTTGGCCACCCACCGAAACAAAAAACAAAAAAATCTAATTAAATAAAATCAATTCAGACAATCAGAATAATTGACTAGGATTTAAACTATAATAGAAACATCGACAATTACCATTATAAATAATCAATATTCACCTTCTGAAATTCATTGTTGCCGTGTGAAATTCCAAAAAATAAATTATAATTCATATTTTGAGGTGTCACTATTGCAGATAATAAAGTTTTTAGCGATATTTGAAAGTTCATTTTACGTACACTGTATCGCAAAGTATAATTTTACAAATTTATAATATTACTAATTTCAATAACAGTGCGTGAAATCGAACTTTACGCACACTATTGCAAAAGATTTATAGTATTTTCAGTAATACTTAGTATTTACCAACGGAGTCGGAGGGGCGGTGCAGGATAGGTACTCTGGGCGCTTGAGGATGAATTTGCACTCATGACCAATAGTGGGAATAATAGCGGACACTGCCTCTTTGGATAAAATTAATAGGGTTTCCCCATTCACATCTTCTTCTACAACATAAATACGTACCAGAATACAAAAAGACGTTGCAATTTTGAATGTCGGAAGAAGCATGCCCATGTACAATAAGAATAAGTTGTGAACATTTCAAATACGAACATTTTGAGAAATTATGACTTATCGGCCAATTCGACTTTTTTCTGCAATTTTCATCATACTTTAATCAAACATATTGATGTAGTAACATTTTTTGAGATTTGTACTTACTTTTGAATGCTTCGACGTACATCTCGAGTCCCCACTCGAGCAAACGCTCTTCCACACTCATTATAACTAGGGTAGTTCACCACCACCTCGACGACTGAATGCGGAATGAGGTGTGACGACGCGAAGGACTGATTGAGGCGTAAGAACCGACGCGTCGGGACGAGTGATGCATGGACGAGAGCTGCAAGCCATTCAACGTCATGTGACACGTTTCGACAAGCAATGTTTGGCAGGAGGAGCGGATTCATGTACAGTCGTGCTACTCACACCTACGTTATTGACTGGATATATGCTCTCGCTGACTCTAGTATTAGAAATTTTGTGTTCTACAAAATTCTCACGGTATTTGAGGTTGCTTATATAATTTGTAAGTTCATTTTTTCTCCCAAACTCGAATTTAAGCTCACTGATTCATCTCCTGCATGCCCATATTTTTTTATTTTAGACTAAAATTATTTGCATTTATAATGCAATTTCGCCTGCACGAAGAGAAATTACTGACGAAACCAGCATTTACTTTTACTTGATACAACAATATACATATGATTGATACAACGTTTTGAAAGAATTCAGCGTGTAAGTTATTACGGTACATTATTAAGGGGATGCCCTGGTCGATTTCGACGTTTACGTATATTTCTTCAAATATCGAAGTCAACGTATGTTAAATCTACGAAAAGGTTTAACAGCGCCATTCTATAAACAATTCTAAATAAAAAACACTACAATGAATATTAATTTGACGCAAAATGAAGAAATGGCACGAAAACTACGAAATCACAATCGTAAATTCGTAGTTTTCTTACCATTTCTTTATTTCTGCGTCAAAGAAAAATTTATTTCAGTGTTTTTTGTTCAGAAATGTATATAGAATGGCGCTGTTGAGCTCTTTTTTGCGTTCCAGGTACGTGGATTTCGATATTTGAAGAAATATATTTAAAAGTCGACATCGAGCAGGGCACCCTCTTAATCTTGTAAATTCGATAAAATATACATAAGAAATCATGTAATATATTTCAAAAACACGAATCATCAGATATACTAGATAAAACATCATATATTCAACTATATAGTTGATATTCTTGATAATTTGAATTTTGTAATCCATTATACGATTTCTTATACTGTTGAAGCATATGCGAATAACTTGAAAATAAAAGATTTTCGAGAAAAATGTTTGAGACAAAAGTTTTATTATCATCAAAGCGTGATCTAGCGGCTATCATTTTTTCACGGTCAGTGTAGAATTTCAAGGACATATGGAGGTCAACTTCGTTTTTGTAATGGATACCACTATTTTTTGTATATTCATATTTCATGAAAGAATATAAGCAATTTTTGTCTCAACTTTTCTTTTCTTCGGTCTGGTTGTATTCTTCGAGTATCCGACATACATATCAGTAAGCATATCCCATGCGTTGTAGGATGAAAACCGTTCTTTTTTTTCACCGAGGGGTGGGAGTGCGATGTAAACACGGCGACAGAGGGGCAATGTTTACATGACACTCGTATCGCTTATTGTTCTTCATACATTGTAGCGTATGGAGATTGTTGTTATTATCGGGTTAATTAATATACGATTGTTGATTGAGACGATATTTATTGATTAACATAAGAGTCTTTTTATATGATCCGAAGAACTTGCTTATTACCTTTTGTACGTATACGTAAGTTAAAAACGGAGGTGCCGACAGAGGCGCCAACCTTCTTAGTTCTAGGTTCCCTTTTTGGCGGTATTATTCGAATCTTTTATTGTACATATAATATCTTCAACAGAGATCAGTGCGCATATTGAACTAGAAACTACAGTACCCTAAACTTTGTGAATCATATTGCATTGTATCTTTAAAACAACGTTCGCTCATTGAAAAAAATTACTGACGATTATTGCATCGACTTTACGGTTCATACATGGCGTATTTGACGCCAAGTAGGCGATATTTTTCCCTGACCCTTTATGATCTGTTCCATTACTTTATATTTCATCAAACCTATAGAAAAACGTACTCTAATTTTGTTTCAGATTTTTTGGTCTAGCCGATGTCTCAAAAAAAAAAAAAAATTAACCACCCTGCTTTTTGAAAAAAAAACGCCCTCGGAAATTTCTAAAAAATGCACATAAATTCCGTCTGACACAACATAAATTTTGGGCCATAAAACATAGTGGGAGTATTTTTTTTTTTTTATTATTTCATTTGATTTTATAAGATATAGAACGCTAAAAAATTATCGGTTCACCGGTTTATTTTCAAATAAACTACTGGTATGAATCACATACTTGTCGCTAGTTTTCAAATATTGTTGCGTTGATTTAAGGCATGGAGTAGAGTCCACACTGTATATTGTAAAATAAAGTAGCGTACATTTCACTATATCGTTGAAGTGGAAGTAACTATATTATTTTCCAAGCAACTATGTGTTATGCTTCCCGCAACATAATATTTCATCATTCGGGTAACTCACATGTCTTGTAGGGTACATATTATGGTATAATTATGTAAACAAAGAATCATTAGTCCATATCACTTGTAACGCTACATTCTGTTACTCTCAGATGAGGACTTACCGTTGACACTTTGGCGCGATTCTTCACTTATTCAGAACATTAAACTATAAAAAAATCAATTATGTTGGGCGCCAGATGCGTGAGTGTCGATTTTCAAACAATAATACGAATCAACAAAAATAACACGAAACCGTACGAAAAATAATTAGAGAACCCGCTGCATGGCTGGCTAGGCTCAGATACTCACACGAACTGGTAGAGTGGCGGTATTTAAGGCAGCTCACAATAATTACAGAATTAAAGAAAATAATGAACTAAAGAATAAACTCAAGTTAGAAGGAAAATGAACAGGTCAATCGATCATATATTGTCGAGAAGGTTACAGGGTTGAGACAAGCAAATGCAATGGTATCGACAGCGATAGTTAATAAAGTAAGCAATAATTGTTCACAAACATTTCGTTAACAGAGAAAAATGAGCGTAGGTCGGGAGAAGCGATATAATCCGAAAATTTACTTAAAACTACACGTCACTGGGCGACGTGATCTTACCCAAGCTGCAACTGACGCTACGAAGCTTGTTATATTCTGTTAATTAAAAACGAGAGTAAGAACTTTATTGCAATCTGTATAAAACAAAGTAACGATAGCTCGGTAGATAATACGACGAATTTACCATAGATTATAACCAGTACGAAAGATTGACATTCATTAACAATTTACACAATCTGTAGCGTAAACGATCGACTAGATAATTTTCGGTAGAGTTATTCATGAGCGATAGAATTGATAATTCGCAATAATTACGGATATGAAGAATTAAACAATGAATTCCTAAACATAACTTTCGAGACAATACAAAACACAAAATTAGGAGAGAGTGAAAAATTCAGAGAGTTCACAAAATGAAGAAATACACGAAATACACCGCAGAACAAAAGAATCAAGAATAATACGCAGAACTTAATTTAACAAGATACAGAGAAAAGAATAACAGGCAAAAATAATATAAAATTGCCAATAGCAATGGAAAGAGGTGCAGTAATATTTAAAGGCTGATTCTACGCTCGGTTATACTCTAAGGAACTCGATATACGACACAATAGGCACAAAAATAAATAAAAATATAATAAGCAATAACAGAAATAAAAATATAAGGCACACTACTATTACAAAAAAGTATGGAATGAAACGTAAAGCCAATAGGGCTCAGAATACGATAGAAAATACAGAAGCAAGCTAATAGAAATTCACAAATAATCAGAAAAGTCATTAATACAAATGAAATAATTATTCGGCAGTTCCGAGGTCGCTCAGACACGAAAATAATTAATTACTGAAATCATGCAGTCACACGGCGGCTTACTGCAACTCTAATCCGTGGACCATGATTCACACAAAACTGGCATCGCACGATGCAACCAAAGTCGATGAATACAATAAGAAAAAGAATAGAAATTATGAGCAACTTCGTAACGATACAATACAGAGGCAAAAGCCTTATCTTAACGGACGATCTCAGACACACAACACCGATTCTAATTTGAATAAAATTTATTATATTGAACAAGGGAAAACAGGAAGGACAGAAAAAACTTGAATTTATAGGAAGAATCTAACGGTAGAGCAAAACGATAGTAATAATGAAACGGTAGCGGTAGAGGAAGAAGTATCGAGAGCATATATCGGGAGGATTCAGAAATTCGTGGCTGTCACTTAGCGGGTCAAGCGTAGAATAGACGGAGGCCGGAGTTCGGCTCGCCGATCTCGCGGTGTCGTGAGGTGATTCTTCTTCCCTATGATTGGTTGGTTGACTACCACCGTAAATAGGCCACCCCCCTGTGGCGAATATCGGTTACGGTGTGGTCATGCGTTTTCAAAGATTACCGCTAGATGTAGCGTAATGTGCTGCTCGCGATTTCGTCATTGACACCAACTCGTACGATTTAATAGCTGCTTCAGTTTACTGTCCAGATTGCCTATCATCGGGGACTTCTTTGACAGAGGCATACACAGGGTGCCTCTCGGTCAAAGTTACCGAATGGAGAGTGACGCCTCATTGTTCACTTCCACCGGCTTTTGTACAGGCAGTAGCCGGCTGCCTGTACCCGAGGTCGTGCAGTCAGACGGTTGACCAAACCGTGGACCACGACCCACACAATTAGTCCTTGCCGACAGGAAGGCTGCGTCGATCCTCGGAACGATGGCTTTATCAATCTGGGCGTAGTGGTTTGGGATCGGTCCGGCACCAGGCCGGTAAGTCGGAAAATGGCAGGCTACGGTCTGCCCTTCACGCCGTTCTTACGGCATCCGATAAAGCGGGCGGCTGGTTCCTCCTTGAGGAGCGGTGCCCTCGGCCGTCAGGAGGATTTTTATCTCCCTGTTCACTGGCAGTCGAGGCGATACGGAAGGTTCGGGAGGATGCTACCCCAGTAGCCAAAGAAGTGCACCAAGGTAGTCAGTATGGTCTTATTAGACCATCGGTAGGCGAAGTCGTCGAGAGCTCGAAACGGTAGCTATCGGTCCCTCGGTGGTCGGGATCGTTGTCGTCCAAATACCTTATTAGCGTGCGCCGAAGCGCGAAATACAGAATTTCCAAAGAAAGAATTAGTTGAAAGTAGTTATTGCCTATTTTGTATCGAGTTCGGTTAGAGTACCCCGCTGAGGACGCGTAAACTAGAAATAATAACGCTTGTGTGCCCTTGTGACGGGCGACTCTAAAACGCCACGTTACACACTATAGTTTATGTTGTACTAGGCTCGATATTGTAAATGGTACGATATCAGCTATTTTATCGTTGCGAAATTGTCAAAATATAGCGATGTATCGTATCGTACTAGTGAACTTATCGGCATAGTATAAATAAAAACGTGACTGTCACGATGAGCATAACATTTTACCCTAGAATCTAAACATTATCACTATGATACATCGCAACACGAACATCACGTTATTTTTTGCGTGTGTAAGGACGTATGGTTATAGTCACTATACATGCGGATAACCATATCAATATCATATCTTGGACTATACATGCAATGTTCTAGAAATAATACGTGTTGTAGTCATGACTGAGTAATTATGATAGTTATAGTGGGAGTATAGTTTACCATAAATTTAGGTATTTTAACAATAATTTTAGTGATCAGGAACATACGAACCGTTGGCCATACATGATGTCGATTTATACAGGTGTTGTAAAGTAAGCATCGCTTTAATTTTTGGTTGGAGAGAAAATGTATGTATTGTTTGCATTGCTCGAGAAAATATTGTATCGTGCACAAAAATTATGGTTATTTTCCACATGTGTACCTGAAACCATATGACAATGTCTCCGTTTACAATGATATTGGTATAATAACTATAATTATGATTTGTAGAACAATAAAATTTTAACCATGGTGTATCGTAATAGCACGATTAGGATTTTTTCTCAGTGAAGTGTTAAATTTGGACGATTTTAAAGTTTTTCATGTCTATCAGTATTTATTGCTTTGTCACTAACTGTTGCAATTATAGGGACTGGATTTTTTATTGTCCGTAATAATTTTATAGATTGTTCTCTAGTTAATTGGATATTTGTTTAATTTTTTGCGGTTTTTTGTTTTGACGATTTTTCTTCGCGAATTTTCATATTTCTGCTATCTGTGTACCTATCCGGTGGTTTTTGTTGTCTTGACGATCGACGGGGTTCCGGCGATTTGTTTTTTTTTTTTTTTCTGATAACTGTTGGTTTTTCTATTATTTTGACATTTTGTTTTGCCTTTACGGTTTTTCGCGAATTTATTTTCTCACCGCGTTGATTGACTTTAAGGTCACCTTCACTTGAGGTAGGTTCTGTTGATTTCGCGACGGGTACTTAAAATGTATTATCGACATTCATGATTCGTGATGTTTCGAATGACTCTTTTTCATATACAGATTCTTGTAAGGGGTATACGTCGGCTTGAACTTCTATTGTATTAGATTGGTCTGATTTCGTTGCCAAAGTAGAATCTGTTACTATTTGTCGTTCTCTACATTCTTCATTCAAAATCATTTCGTGGTCTAAATTATTCTGTGTGGGTGTCACGTTGTTCGTACCTGAGACTGAATTGGTGTTCGTAGTTGCTAATATTTTTCGAATATAATCGTTAAAATTTTGTCTTGTTTTACGTAGAATTGAAGGTATGACTTCACTTGTATTAGAAGCATATTCATTTTGTAATTCTTTTGTCAAAGTTCTTTCAAAGTTATTTCTCGCACTTGGCGATAACGTTCTTGGACTTGTTGGTGTGTGTTTCACGCTTATCGGTGCTATGGTGTTGGAATTGCGAGTTTGTGTCGGGTGTGAGATGCGGTGTCGCTTGTCTATCGCGGTGTCTGCATCTGTACGTTGTCTGAAGCTGCGTATGCTCGTTTCGTTAATTATACTTGTTGTTTGGTGTACAGCTGAGTTCAAATCTTGAAACGCATCACTGTCGGGTGATAGACTTTGTGACTCTGATTCTCTTTCAATGTCAGCTGATGGTTGATTATTATTTGGTTTACTAACAACTAGTGATATAAGGTCTTCAGAAGAGTCTGACGATTCATCTGACGATGAGTCCTCACGTTCAAGGCGATGTTTAAATGGACTGTGGCGTTTAACGTTCGATTTTCGTTTTGTAAGGACTTTTAATTTCCAGGTTATTTATGTCCGATTACTATTAGTACCATTGTTAATTTTTTAATTTTTTAAGTCCTATTTTCCTTTTGTTTGTTTTTTTGACAGTTTTTAAATAAATCGTTCTGAGGAGGGCCCATATCCGGGTCGAAACGTTAACAAAAATTCCCTTGTTTACCGGTTTTCTACAATTTTGTGTTTCTTTCTAAAAATCTAGATCTCAATCGACTGGCGCTAGGTTGCGCAGGCCCATCGTTATCCATCGTTTGATTTTGGTAATAGTCGGAGTTTGAACCTAATCGTGTGCCTCTAAGGTTTACCATGTTTAATAAATCGATATTTCCGACATGTTCATTGATTTCCGTACTTGGGATGCCTGAAAGGTTTTCGTTGACTATGCTCGTTGAAGTTGTTTGATTTTTATCGATGTTCGTCGTATGCGCTATTGTTTCGTCTGAAGACGTGCTCAGGCATCGTCTTCTCGCTTTTGTACCTCTCTTTCTGAATATCTCAGCTGAGTTGGACGACGAATGTAGCCTAGCTATACCTGGTATTGTGTCAACGGCAGGATCTGTCGACTGCCTCCGTTCAAATTTAATCGGGTATACTTCTCGTGTGTCAATATCAACAGGGTTTCTTGACAATGCGTCTGCGTTTGTATTAATTTTACCTGCTTTATATTGTATTTTGTACTCGAATTCTTTTAAACGTTCGCTCCATCTCATTACGCGTGATGTAGGGTCAATCATTGAATTTACCCATACCAACGGTCTGTGATCGGTTATCAATGTAAATTGTCTATCGTAGAGATGCGGTCTAAAAGTTTTTATCGCGAAAACGATTGCTACCATCTCTTTTTCTGTTGTTGAAATATTTTTCTCCTGATTATTTAAGACCTTCGAACCGTACGCGATGGGTGCAACTTTGCCGAGTTCTCTTTGTGATAAGATAGCGCCTATCGCGTATTCAGATGCGTCTGTCGCGACAATGAATCATGATGAGAAATCTGGGTACTGGAGTATAGGTGTTTTGGAAAGCTTATCACGCAACGTTTCAAAAGCTAATTGTAATTTAGAATTCCATTCGAATTTTGAATTTTTGCTGGTTAAATTTGATAAAGGTTTTGCGATTTTAGTAAACGTTTCTATAAATCGGCGGTAGTATCCGGCTAATCCTACAAATTGTTTAAGATTTTTCAGATATTTTGGAACAGGAAACTGCTGTACAGCCTCGATTTTTATTGGATCTGGTTTAACTCCATCTGATAAAATAACATACCCTAAGTACTTGACTTCTGTTCTAAGAAATTCGAATTTGTCCGGTTGTAGCGTCAAGTTTGCTTTTCTTAAGCGTTCAGCAAGCTTTATAAATTTAGTTACGTTCTCTCTAAGCGATCGCGCGTAAATTACGATACCGTCGAAGTATACAAACAAATCTATTTCTTGTAAAGCACGTAAAATTAACAATAAGTCCATGAGCCGTAGAAAGGGCGCCGGTGCGTCTTTCAGTCCAAAAGGCATTTGGTTAAACTCATAATGTCCGTGGGAAGTCGTGAATGCTATCTTATGCTTATCGTCTGGGTGCATGATAATTTGGTGAAATCACGAGGCTAAATCAAATATCAAAAAATATTTTGCTCCACCTGGTTGGTCGAGAATGTCTGATATTAAGAGTAGTGGGTAAGTGTCTCCAATTGTTTTTTCATTTTGCTTTCTGTAATCAATAACTTATCGCCATCGTTGATTTCCTTTTAAGTATTCCTTTTTTGGTACAATCCATAGCCGTGAATTATAAGCCGAATTTGACGGTTCTATTATATTTATTTTCAATAAATCTGTAATTTGTTTTTCTGTTGCTGGTTTCTGAAAAGGAGAGTGTCTATACTGTCTGGTATTTAAGGCAGGAGGGGGGGGTAAGGGTTTCGGTGTAGCAAAAAACATCTTTTTTGTGAATTTTTTTTTAAAGTGTGGATTGAGCAAATTTATTCAAACTTTTTGTACATTATTAAGTATACTATCAACATTGTTCTGTAATTTTTTCATGCGGAAATATTGAAAAACAAGCCGGTGATAGAGCTTGCCCCAGAACGTCTTAGAAAAAAAACAATTTGCGGTGTTCACTATATCTCGGTCGGAAATTATCTGAAATCAAAAACCATCAAAATTTAAAATTTAGTCGAAGTATCATCAAATTCTCCCCCCAACGTTCTATAATTTTTTTTTTTCATTTGAAAATTTTTGGTGGCCATCTAAAGTGTAAACTGCCATTTTCCACGAAAAATTCCGCCATTTTGTGGGTGGGAAACCCCCTTAATTTAAAAAAAAAAATTTCAACCAAACGTTGGGGAAAGGTATTTTATATTTAGAAAATGTGTACCAAGTTTGAAATGAATCAGTCAAGTAGGTTTTAAATGGCAGTGAACTCGGACTTTGACAAAGTAGTTTTGAGAAAAAATCGCAAGCACACGATCGAACGTACAACGACAAACTGACGCTCGTCTCTCATTTTGAAATATTGTACAATGTATAGTATACATACAAGTATAAAATATGTTTTATGGCTTTACTTACCTGTCTTTACTGAATAAAATATTCTCGAAACAGGATAATGGACCAGAACGATAGAAGTGAATAAGCTGTATACCTGCTGTCAGAGCTATAGTGTTAAAGGGCAGGAGACTAACTATAGACAATATCTTCAAGAGTTTTGCTTCGATCGACTTAAAATTTTGGAAATATATTCTTGAAATGTTTAACAATAAGATGAGACAAACACAAGAAAATCGATTTTTCGAACCCTTACCCCCCCGCCCTTAATGGTATTTCATCGTTGTTGTTAGACGGTGCATGGATGTGTTAGTAGCTCGCAGGGGTTCTCCGGGGACGTGAAGAAGGTCAGCGTATTCATTGATCAGATAAATCACTGCTTTACGTTCTTCTGAGTTTAAGTGGTCCATTGGCAATAAGTTGAGTACCTCATTAGCACGGTTTCCTCGCGGCCGAGTGTTCGTCTGCTCTAAAGTGTCATCTTCCGCACAATTGTTATCTTCGTCTACGCTTGTGTCGAAGGGAAGGGAAGGGAATTACGGGGACTTCCACTTCTATATCTACATTCAATGTTCAGTGCCTGAGCGTCGTTTTGTGCCCGTGTCATTGCGATCTCCGTGCGAGCCGCGCTCGAACGATTCGTCTCCGCAAGGATGCCAAATCTAGCGTAGATGAGGAGGCGAGCGCGCATCACGCATTTTTTAAAACAGTCGAGTCAAGTCGTCCGTCTAGTGACGATCGTGAGTGACGCCGTGCGTTCTCTCGTACCACGACCAAAAGACGAGAGGCCCAAATATACTCTCGTATACGTTCGCTCTACGGAGTAAGGTAGATGAGTACGGCCCGAGTGTCTCTCATTCTACACGGGACCGAGTGCCCATACACGCATACCAAGGGTCTTGCACCCTTCCATCATACAACGAGCCCGAGCGCTCTTGGTGTACTACCAACACCAATCATACTCTCATACACGTTCGCTCCTCGGAGTAAGGCAAACGCAAATCATACGAAATTCGATCGAATCGAATAAAACAAAAATCGCAGTACGAAACGCACTCGAGATCGCGGTGGCATGAGCCAAACGGGCTGTAACCGGCATATACCCATTCATATACACAATCGACACATTCACGTGTGCGACACATGCTTTTATACGTTTACAAATACACGTTCATACTTCGTGGGTTTTTATGCCGCAAGGCTTTTCCCACAAGAGCCAATAAACATTCATAATTCGATGGCTCAAACGCGAGAGTTTTTTTATTCAAGAAACCTCAACCTCTATCCTTCATACAAATAAAAAAGGTTCAATTCAAAACTACGAGGCAACTTCGCCTATGAAGAAGCTTCGACTATACATTCAAGGTGTTAATCGCGTATACATAAGCTATTCCATTATTGTTCGATACAACGGTTTCGCCTATGTATATTCTATCCTGCGTATCTAAACGCGGTACGTAACCTTCTGAAATTTCTGGATTTCTGATTCGAATGAACATTGCGGTTTTCTGTCTGGCCAGCAGCAGAAAGCTTTCTGTTTCCGAGAACGGTATATCGGTGATGTTTAAGGTTACGAACTTTCTTTGATAGTCTATTTTTCCGTTGTTGTCATGCATGAATTCTGATCCCACAATACCAGTATAATCTAAAAGAAAATCATCCGAGATCACATTGAATTCTCCGGTGATATTATTAATTTCAACTATAATTTTTCCTAACGTCACGGGTTTGTCGCTTTTTGAAACACCGTTAAGTTCGTATGTAATTGAAGTGTCAATCAATTCTTGGTTTTTCAACTCGTTTATTCTTATTAAATTTAGTTGGGATCCTGTATCTACTGAAAATTTGTTATTTTCAGATTTTAAATCCGCTGATTTTACATTTATTGACGGTGATTTATAATTTGGGGATACTGAACCTATTTTGCATTCAGCGCTACGGATTTCTGTTATGTCTTGATTTAGTTTTTTTAAATTTGCGATGTTGAAGCTATTGTTTGACGTTCCGAGTTTTCCGTCGGCACGTCGACTCAAGGGGAAGCTTGAGCGTTTCCTGCGTGTGCGTTACTTGCGGTGGTTGTTTGAATATTGGTTACTCCGCATCTGCTGTTATTGTAAGCGAGTTTTTTACAGTCTCGAATTATATGCCCTCATTTTTTTCAATAGTTCCATTGCAAATTCGCGTATTGGTTACGATTTTGATTTGTATTTTCTTTACCTTTCTTATTTTTCAAGAAATGGCATTCGTCTATTGTGTGATTATTGCGTTTACAATAGTTACAATATTTTTTTGCATTATGATCAGAATTTTTTGCTTCCATTTGATGTAAGCTTATTTAGTTATTTGGATTTTCTTTAGTCTTAGCTTTTGATTTTTTGCTCTCTGTTGATGTATTTGAGTTCTGTGTTTAAGTAGTAGTGCAAGTCTTTTGCTTCGGTTCCGTAACCGTTTTATAAACTTTGTCTACGTTTTTTATATTCTTTTGGCGTTTCTCTAATCGTAAGGCTTCGTTTACTAGTTCTTGCAATGTTTCATATCCATCTTTTTTTAAGAGAAGAGAGTATCGTGGAAAAATTCCGGCAATGAACGCTCTGATTACGGACATTGTTGCCCAATGTTTGATTATTTCGTAATTTGTGTCTCCGATCGTACCAATTTCCGCAAGTATCATTTGCAAGTGTGAGCCTATTCTGTAATTGAAGTCAATAATTCTTTCGTCTGGTCTTTGTTCAAAGTCGCCAAGTTCTTTTATCCAAGTTGATATGTCTTTGTCTCTTTTAAAATGTGTTTTAAAAAATTCTGCTAGTTCGTCAATTGGTTGTATGTCAGCATTGATTACACGTTGTAGTGGTTCTCCTCTACATTTTGCACATATCACTTTTACTACAAAGTCTTCTCCAGATTGGGCTACGAATTGTGTGACGCTCCTAAATTGTTTTATAAATCTTTGAAGCAAACAACCAGTAGGTGTACCATCGAATTCTGGTATTACATTGAGAGCATCTTTGTAATCGAATTTATCAACATATCCAGAACTATTCAATCCTACTGTTTGGTTTCAGATTCTGGCGTTTGTGCTCTGTAAGCCGCTAATATCCATAGGAGTTGGATTAGCCATTATGTGGTAATGAAAATCTTTTTTTTTTTGATTGACTTACTTTACGGAGATATAATGAGAGGAAAGTATACTTTCTGTAGTTTTGAATATGCCGCGCTTCTCATGTTCCTTAACGCCCGCAACGCCATCGACCACGACCGCTGAAATTGTCGTCCCACTAACGTAAAAACGCCGCGGGCGTTGTAGGCAAATGTTATAGGTGGAACGCATATTTGAGCGCTGTGTGCTCACAATATGGCGGCATAGTGGAAACGCGCAGCTGTGGGGGTTGTGCGTTAATAGTTCGCATGGATTCGCGTAAATTTATAGTTGCGTTTTTGATGAAACGAATGAGAGATAATGACTCGGAAAGTTCATCAAGTTCTGATGACATGTGGGACGCTGCTTTGAGTGTGAGAGGAAAGCGACAAATACGTCACGCATTATAGGTTATAATAATGTGGTCGCTTGTTACACAGATCACGAGTTTAAAAGTCATTTCAGGTAATTTTATTCAAAATTGTAATTATTAATTTGCACATATAATTTTAGTATACAAACTAATTAACTATTGTTTGCAGAATGTCAAGAGCTACGTTTCAATACCTCCATGGAATGATGCAACAAGATTTATTAAGACAGGTAAAGGGTTGTCCTTGTATTCTTTCTCAAACACAGCTAATGATAGCTCTTTGGAAGATGGCCACTGCGGATTCATATAGGTAACGATTCGCTTTAAGCATGAAATCAGATTTATACCTTACTTAGAGACTTCTGATATGATTTTAACATAGAGAATTACACTGTGATCTTTGTTAAAAACAGGATTACAAGTGTTCTGTCTTTTTTTTTTAAATTGTTGAAGCACATTGTGGGTAGAAGTTGGTATCAATTGGATCATGTTTCCACCTTTACTTTTCCAATAAACTCGTTGCAGATCCGTTTGTGACCGATTTAATGTTGGTCGGGCAACTGCTGTCAGAGCTGTACGAAGAGTCACTCGTGCATTATTCAAACGAGCTCCTTTGTTTATAAAATGGCCCACTGGAGATAACGCTGCCGCAGTTATGCGAGGATTTGAACAAAGTAGTGGTTTTCCCAAAGTTATCGGTGCTATTGATGGAACCCACATTCGTATAAACGCTCCAAAAAAAGACCAGAGGGATTACGTAAACAGAAAAAGATATCATTCCGTTCATTTGCAGGTATTCATTACTATATTTCATTTGATTCCACTTTTTTCTGGTTGGTTTTATTTTAGTCTGTATGGTTTTTGTTTGTATTCATATCTTTTTCTAGTTGGTTTGCGACCACAGATGTTTGATAACACATTGTTACGCTGGACATCCTGGATCGATTCATAATCAAAGAGTATTCCGCTTATCGGAAGTATCTGAATTTTTGAATGATGACTAAAAGTTTCCATCAGACAGCCATCTCGTGGGTGATGCCGCATACGAACTGCATCAACATTTGATGACACCTTTTCGGGACAATGGGTTCCTAACTCGGAGACAGGAAAATTACAACTATCGACATTCCGCAGCCAGGATAGCCGTGGAAAGATGTATTGGCCTACTAAAAGGACGTATGAGAAGCTTATTGCATTGCTTGCCAATGACAAGAGTAGATTTGATGGCTGAGTATATTGTGGCTTGTTGTGTTATTCATAACATTTGTACATTAAGAAATGACGAGATAAGCGTAATTGTGTTACCTCGAAATGTCAGCGAAAATCAAGAAAATACTAATGTTCGTCAAGTAGCGAATCAGAACGCTCCGATTCAAAAAAGAATCAGGATTATGGAAAATCTTCCATAGCTTATTTTGGAAATTTCGATAATATCGAGTATAATCATTATTATTACTATTTGTTAATATGGAAACAGGAAAGGATTTCTCTGCCAATAAACAACTTGTAGACCATATTCTCTGGCGTCATACAGTACTAACCTCCCGACAGCACCACATCAATTGTGAATATGGAAACCCGAAAGAATGGGGAGTTTTTACATCACAAACAGAATCACTGTATATATTATATGAAGAAATAAATTGAAAGATTTCAAAAATATTTTTTATTTCATCAAGTACAACTTACACTATTAGATTTACTTTTCATTCTTCAAAAACAGTTATATAATCTCTCTTAACACGTGAAAAACTGAACTTCATCGATAAAACTAATTACTTCTTATCAACTAATTTAGAAAGTAACGCAAGCATCTTTTGATCCATTTCCAAGCGCTCTTTATGTCGTTTGGTACGCGCTTCCTCCTCTTCCGATTTCTGTCGGAGTCTCTTTTTCAAGAGGGATGCCACGTTTTCTCGTGTCTTCCGGCTCGAGGATAAATCTGAGAAATTAAGAATGTCTACAAAATTTGGAGTAGCAACTAGTTGCATAGCAATGAAATTAATAAACATACCGGATGACACTTCGCCCTCTGATTCCTGAGTTCTTTGTGAGGAGACTCCTGACGAAGAAGCTACTGCAACCGGCGAAGCCCAGGCTTTTGAATGGAAAATAGTGTCCATTTTCTACAGAGGAATGAGCATATCATTTAATCCAAGAATGAAAATAAGTTTAGAAAACAAATATAAAAACATATAGATTTTGTTTTTACTTCATAAAATAGCCAAGTTCGTCTGTCATTGCCACTTTTGCTATTATGGTCTTTCACACTTTTATAAGTTTTTTTTAAACTCCTCATCTTCGCTGCACATTGAGGTCGAGTGATCAGCGGAATTTTTCTTTTCATACTTTCCGCAATGTCTTCCCAAATTTTTTTTTGGGAAAACTTCCCGCTGGAAAATTTCTCCTCGCTCTCTGTGTACGTATCCAGGAGTAAGAGCACCATCTCCGTACTCCAAAGATATAATCCTAGAAGGCATACAGCATTTTCGAAATTATCGTTTGCATTAATTTATTTGGGTAATATGGTCTAGATGCCACAGACTGATTGACGTACCACTCTCTTCGCAGGTAACAGCATCACCCTGCTGCGCTGATTGCGAGGGACCCTCTATATTTGCTAAATCAAAAATAACGACAATGTAATAACCACTTTATTTTTGACTCTTCAATAGGCACGCCATAAAAACTTTTACAGATTTTACGCATTTAAACCATTTGTATATATGTATGCATATTTAAATTGTTTAATAGAAAATAGAGCTTGCGTACCACTAGAAGTATTGTCAGCATCTTCCTGCTGCAATTGAACAATCGTTGCGGCCTTTTCTTTTAATGCACCATTTATTAGTGCCGTTGCAAAGTGTAAATCTGGAATAAAAAAACTCAGTTCGTTAGAAAATGTATTAGAAACGATAAAAATACATGACCGTTCATCAACACATCTATCGGAAGAAATAATTGGAATTTAATGAAACAAAATCTCAAATAATTATTTATATTGATATTTAGAAAATGTGATGAGTTTCATTTTTTTCAACAAATAGAATGACGCACACAACGAAAAGTTCTATTTGAGGTTATGATAAGAAAAACGCAATTTTTTTCCAAACCAAAGTTATTCGATTGAAAATTATATTTTATCTTTAAAATTAAGGGGCCACTAACCATTTTCGGCACGCCTAGCATCCTCCACTGACACTATTACTTCGACTGCAATGTCACTTTCCGGATTATACAAAGTTATCGGTCTCGTCACCATTGTTGTGTTTTTCCAATCCCCGCCACGTTTTAGTGAAAGCCCACTCTGACCCACCAATATTTTGTGGGCGATGTGGGCGCGATGTGGTCGCGAACAGTGACGTCATCTATGACGTCGAACGATCGCTCGCGACGACCACGAGCCATAGGTGGAACGATACAGAGGGTGTTACAATCGTTGCGGGCGTTTAGTGGAACGTACCCATTGTGTACAACATTAGTAGAGTGAATAGACAAGGGACAAGAGTAAACCTTAATTGTCGTTTCTTTGTTCACAGGTAAGATTGTAAATAGTAGTTGTTAAGATAGCAAATAAAATTTCACCACCTTGTTCACAGAGAAACAGATTCTTGTTTACCCTCACCCCGAAGGAAATCTCCTTGTATGTATAATTTATGTATGTATAATGTATAGTTTGGTTTGCGAGTTATGCTGACTTCGTTCGTAGTCCTGGGTGGGACGGGCGGGCGGACGGCGGCGGTTTAGCCACGGGCGGGACGTGCAGGTCACAGCTGATCTGCGGTGCCACGTTCTCTGGTGTGAAGACCTACGAGTAGAGGTGAAGATCTACGGAGCCACATTCTATCCTGGTACTACGATATCCGATGTCAGAGGGTGATATTGATGCTGGTTTGATTAAATGTCGATTGTCGATCATCGACATATGTTCTCAATTTTGTAAAATTTTCCGGATTTATTGTTTTCAGTAACGTTGATGATTGATCGTATTATTTCTACTTGGCCATCTCATTTCGCTGCCACCATTTTATTTAGGACAGAGCTGTTACGTTCTGAGACAGACGTCGAGAGAAATCCTTTATTCAATCTGTCTTGATCTGGAACTTGCGGGTCGTGCCAGCTATCAGTATGCGTGATTTCAATAATTCGATCGACACGCACGTTAGTTTCAAACACACCTTTAGTAATAATGATATGGTCATTATATTGGTTTTCGAGATATAGGTTTTTTATTGAGATTCACTCGATTCGTGCACTAAAGTTTGGAGTTTCTGAATATAAGCGTTCTATAGCAGACTGGTTTATGACGTTTTTTGGTTTCGGGATGCGCAATGGTTTCGAAGTCCAAATCGGTTCCGTTCCTTTTGATGTCTGAAGTGATTCTAATTCGCAACTGTCTAGTTCGAAAGGGATCTTGAATAGTGGGAGATCTCGTAGAGACTCCTGATTGGTTTTTGGCTAAGTCAGTGCAAGACGATTAGTCTGAAAGAGGTGAATCGGTGCAATGATGACAAGATAGTTAGTTGCAAGAATGCAAATTTGAATTCTAAGAATGATAGTTTGTGAACTGCTCGTCTTGTCTTCTCTCACATTTCTTGAGTTTGGTCAGTGAGAGTTCGCGAGCCTGAGTTGAAACTGAAGATATGAAATAAAGAAATGAAAATGATACATGAACGATTGTCGGTGCGAGACCATTGCACACCAAGATGGTAACTAAATCTGTATCTATATTGTTCTTAAAGGCTATGGTAAGAGCATGTGTGCTCTCTTATGATAATTGCACATCGGTAGGTTACGATACAGAGAGGGTACAGCCATAATCATCGGCTGGGACGTAACAATAGGATACTTTTTCCCCCTTTTTTTTTTATACCCAGCAACTTTTGTTTGACATATTTTTCGATATAGTTAATAGGGTCCGAATTTGACGATGAAAACCTTTTTTCATTATGATCTCGGTGGTTGATTGCAAAATTATCATCATCACTCGATTCGGCATTATCGAATTACCTTTACATCAAGTCGCCGGATTCATACATGGAAAGTACTACTTTTCATGCTTATTTACCGTTCTAAACAAACTCATTAAATGTTATATTATGTTTCAGAGATAAACTTAACCTCAAAATACTGACATCTTGGTGACGATGGATAGATGGACGGTGCCGGTGAGCTTGATTCATTGAGACATAACGTACTCTGTTGTAACAGGAATGTAGGATAATCGTATCTAACTCAACGTCAGAGTTGAAATCCCTAATTATAAGGTATCCACGATTAATAAATAGCTTCCGAGTCACTTAAAATCATTTAAATATTACGCGCCGTTACGCCACATTGACTCGAGATGAATAGGGTACAGACATTCAAATTCAGGCTAGCGCGCAGGCGTCAAATTGTCGAGCGAATTATCGATCCAAGCCACGTGCGGCAGGAGCCAGCACAATTACTTCTATGTCAACCTGAGTGGGTAGCGTTCACATGGTTTGACTCTTGTGTCAACTCCGTGCCTATTACACGATTTTGTAATTCGACTTTTGTGTCGACCTTTGTACGTGACAGTTGCATAGTTTGACTCTTGTGTCAACCTTATTTTTAGTACAGTATATTTTGTGATTTGACTATTGTGTCAATTCCGTACAGCTTGACTCTTGCGTCAACTAGTACGTAGTATTGTCTTGTAATTTGACTGTGGAATCAATCCCATCGTAATTGTGAGAGTCGGATTTCGACAACAATTTGTGAGTACAAATAAACTTGTATATTCTGTCCAATTCTTTCTTCTATGCTCTTGGAAATTTGGATTCTCCTTTTCTCGGGTCCCCAAATGAACTCCCTTGCGAATAGAGTCTATAAATAAAACTATTTATTGTTATTTGTCAGCCAACTGAGCTTAGCCGTTATTTCTTGTTCGTTGATTTTGATAATTAACTGGCGCCGAACTTAATCGAGTAGAAGCAATTCAAAATAAAATATAGTTCAGAATAAATTGTCAATAATCTTGATAAATTATCAAACAAATGAAAGGGAATGAGTTGTTTCTGTCTCACTGTTCATTGTTATTCTTATCCTGTTTCTCGTCATTACTTTCACACAATCTCATAATTTGAGCACTTCTTGAGTTCTTCTGCATGTTGCTGACGTGATTGCAGAACAGTAAAGAAATGAGTATTATTGCATCGGCCAAACGCGACACATACGGTGTTATAGTTTCGTGACGTTGAGATAGGATTCTCTATAATGGAACACACTCGTAACTCTCAGATACGCTGTTCAGCTCTTCGACTTTCATTCAAGTAAGATTCCTTTCCCGAAATTGATAATTTGTGAAATCGTAGCGAGAGGTGTGATAAGTATATTGGTTAACTTATCTTTAAATGTTCAAATTGCTATTTGAACCGTGTATACCATCAACGCTAAGATATGCTGTTACTGTGAGAACTGCACAGATATGCTGATTATGTGATGAATGCTAAGATAACGTGTTACGGCGGAGAATGCCGAAGTGAGATGTTTCGAATTCGTAACGCGCAAATGAGCTGTTTCTGACGGATTCGCTAAGATAAACTGTTATCTTAGCGAGTAACATGTAAACATTCATCTACATACATTCTTACATCAGGTGCTCAAGAGACGTAACTTTCTATTCACACATACCAAGCACAAGAAAACAAATTTGAACTCACTGGTGATGAGAGAAATTAACGACAACAGAGTCAGGGCGGCTAGGTGGTCTAGTGGAGTAAGGCTTCGGTCAAGCATCTCTAGACGCCAGGTTCGATTTCTGGCTCTGTCGTTAATTTTTCGAAATCACCAGTTTTTCGAATTTATATCTCCCATAAACTTTTATCATTAGGAGGTATCGATATATGACATTTATTACGATAATCGATATAATAAGCATGCTCACAAATGTGTTGTTACGAGGATCCGTAATAACCTAAAACCTTCAAATACGATTTCCTTAGGTACTGTTGATAAATATGTGCTACGGCCAACATCGCATAAAAATTGTCACGATTGAAGCTACTTTCGGAGAAAAAAAAATATTCGATTCATTTTTATATCAGGTGATCCAATATTAAAGTACATTTATAACGACAAAAATATTCCTGTCAATAATTAATAGTCCATTTGTTACAAATATAACGCTATTTTGATTGCAGTGACAATAGGGTAAGTGTGGGTATTTCTGCGGATGTGGGTATTACTGCTTTTTTTTTTTATTTCATCAGAACTTAATCTCTTCTAGTTATTCATAACTTGAATACAATTAGACTGTTAATTCAATGTTTAAAAAACCTAATGAATCAAAAAAATTATGCGGATCGTGATTATTTATTTAATTCTTGATTTTTCAAAATGAAGAGGTACTTGTGAGTGAAAGTTTCATCATTTTTTGCTAGTAATTGTGAAAAATGAGTATCAGTATAAGGTTCTTGCTTCCTTTATTTTTGCTGCAATATCCTTATATTTTGTTACGGTCAGTAGGATAATACTTATTTTCAATTAAAAAAATTTCATAGATCAAAATTTGATCCATTTTCATTTTTAATTTACCGCCGCAGTATTTGGCACGAATGTTTCAAGTATGCGCGCATTGCTGCGGTTATACTACCTTTGCCGCAGTATTAGACTCTGTCCTTTCGCAGCGTGCGCACCGTTATTTTAATCACTCTCGTGGCTTATGAAGTTTTTTGATATTCTGTATACATAATGGGTAAAGTCAAAAGTAACGTCAAAAGTAAAACGAAATCAAATTCAAAAAAAGTGAAAGCAAAGAAACAGAGATGTGGCTATAATAAAGAAAATTTAACTTTGGCTGAGCAAGAAGCCCTCGGTGGAAAAAGTGTTGCAGAGGTGTCGAGAACGTATAAAGTACCAGAGTCTACAATATGAGCCAAAAAATTGGGAAAATATGCTAATAAACCACCAGGGCCTGTTACTACGCTTAGCATTCAAGAAGGAAAAGAACTTGTCGAGTGGATTTTTCATTGCAGTCAACAAGGCTTTCCAGTGACAAAACACCAGCTGATCAAGAGCGTTAAATTGCTTTGTGATAATGATAAACGAAAAACCCCCTTTGTCAATAATAAGCCAGGACGAAATCGGTTTGAGGGGTTTTTGAAGCGAAATCCAAATATATCCCAAGGAATATCCGAGAATGTGTAGCTGAATCGAGCCAAAGTCTCTGAGTATCGTCTCCGTGAATGGTTCACAGAATAACAGGTTGTTTAAGGAAGGTCCGTTTTACCGGATTTTTAAAAATTGTTTTTCATGAATTTTTTGTGTCGAAACAGTAAGACTTATTGAGATGCCTTTTTGCGTGAATATTTATTGATATTTTTGATGCGTACACAAATTTTGATAAGACATTCCGTTGAGTCGTACTCGCTTGGCGAGCTGGACCGCGAGAGGCTGTATTTCATCGGTACCCACGGTTGCGCCCGTTTGACTGATCTGAAAGAAAAACTTCAAATATATTTCGGTTTGTCAGATGACCCTTTATAGCCCGTAGCTCGATCACACTAATAAAATCAAAAATCACACAATGGCGCCACGATAATGATTTTTTTTTTCAATTTGGCAGCTTTTTTCAGTCCTCTTCAGGTTGTACATGTCGTAATTTTTTATGTACACTATTATCCGCAGTAGGGGCTGTAGGTAGATGTATTCTGAACAAGCTGGCAAAAAAATTTGGGTGAATCGATTTAGTGGTTCCTGAGATATCGTGGGCACAAGGTTGAAAAAGGTAGTTTCGAGAAAAACGCGTCTAAAGTTACGGTATGAATCGTTAGAAACAATCGTTGATTTCAGTCACTTACGCTCAATCAACTATTCCGGCACCCTATTGGAGTCCTTCTTCCTCCAAGTGAAAATCGTACTGAAGACTACTAACCTCTCTTTTATCATTCTGTGATGTCTGGACCTCGAAAGTCGATCTTCTGTCAGCACGGTCGATGCGCTCGTTGTTGCGCGTAGCTGCAAAATCATGTTCTTCGTCGCCAATACGCAGACCCATAGCAGCATGCTATATATGTAGCAATTTCAAGCGAAGAAAGACCACAATGTAGATGTTTAGGGGCCCCGTTCTAGAGCGTAGGATTGAAAGACTCATTGCTGTTCTCTGTGTAGGCCCCCAGACATCTCTCCAGCAATTCTTCTCTGGCCAGATCTTCGTATATTGGTCGGATGACTGTTAAAACTTGTGCGTTGACGGTTGATCATGTTTGAAGCTTGCCAGTTCGCCTTGAGCCTCAGCTTTTTTATATTTGCACCAGCTCGAAGGCCCTTCAAGACAACATTGATGTTGGGGTTTGGCGTCAGTTGAACTTTGGTGGTGAAATGTAGCCCACACGGCCTTGCGCATATCTGCCATGGAATTGGGATGCCTCCGGATTGCCAAGCCATAATGTTTCGTAAGAGCAATTATGGCTTTGTTGATGAGTTTTCCGGCTCCATTTCCTCCGATACCTTCATTGGTGGACTTCGCATTGCGGAGTCTCGTTCTCATTCTCTTCTCCACGTGGCCAACGCATTCTGTTGTTTGCACCAACAATCCATCACCATATGGTCCTACGTTTTTGGTGGCGGTATCTGTTTTGGAATCACCATCGCCTATGTAAGTGCCGTACCTCACGCGATACTTCTCCTCGGACCGTTCAGACATCTTCACTACGGAGTCAGGTTCCATCTTTCCGGCGCTTCCAGAGTGATTGTTCTCGCATTTTTCAGCATGTGTTTCGATCCGGTCTTCGAATTCTGGAGTATCTCGCCGATTTTCCCATGTTTTGTATCCCAGACAAAAACTCGATTTGACTACTACGTCGATGACTTTTTTAGAGTAACAGCCGATTAGAGTTGTGATACCGTACTTTGAAGAAAACCCTCTTTTCTTCCAGGTGCCGTCTCCTGATACTGTCAGCACTGTATCCACTCGTCCGCGAGTGATGTTTTCCTGATTTTCTTCTTAAACAGCTTTTTCCAGTATAGACTCAAAAATTGTTTTGCTGGCGACATGTATGTCCTCGAGACAACATGGTATACGTGGTATACAGTTTCTTTGTGAAACCTTTGCTGATGTCCATAAGGCCACAAAACAAATTCATACGAGCTCTTGTCAGTGGTAGAAGCCGCGAAACAAAAGCAGACCGACGATTTATTTCAGACGCTCGGCCGATCTTTGGAGACGAATCCACGAATTTGACTCCACAGGCACATTCCAATTGAATTTTGAAACTGAGCCCAGTCAGCTTTTTTTAGTCAAATTTCACCTCCTCGTGACATTCTTTGCACTCCATATATGCACTCAGTGCCGTGAACACCGTGAAGAAATTGAAAATCACGTAGCTGCTGTCTCCGTCTCGCGGAATCTGATCATCCTGGACATTCCGTAATTTTTTCGCCGAAATCGATTCGAAAATCGAATCAGTCTCTGCTGTTGTCTGATTCCCTCAAAACGTCCTCTTCTTCTGACGATCTGCTCGTACACGATCAACTCGGCTGCCTTTTCTATCCATTTTTCAACTCAACAGCTACTGCACTCTCACTTCGAAAGTCTGAGCAATACTAACGTACGACACGTCGATTGCTTGTTGCAGAAATAACAAAGGATAAGGGGTGGTTAAGGGTTTCTTGGTATAAAAATTCTCGAAATAGCACCTGCAGGTTCGAGCAGGCCTAGACTCCTAGCGCGCTCCGAGATATCGCCTGGCGGTTCGGTTTATACCTGCGGCGCACCCATCCATTCAAATCGCTATAACTCCGCCAATTTTGCGAAATTCTTAACAATATTTCAAGGGAATATTCTCAAGACTATAAGCTAAATAAAAATGCAAAAAACCGAAAATCTATTTTTTGGACGGAAAAAACGGACCTCCCCCCTTAACTGATCTCGACCTTTTGTCCATTCACCCCAGCAGAGTGTTCAATGCAGATGAAACTGGTGGTCCACTGAATCCAAAACCATCACCAGTGATTGCACCAAAAGGCTGTAAAAATGTGTAAAACATTGTTAATAACATGATAAAGAAAATATCACCGTATTAGTCACGGCCAATGCAGCTGGCAGCGTTGCTCCCCCGTTGGTGCTATTTGCTAGACAAAGCGTGCCTAAAGATATCTCGATATTAGGACCACCCAATTATAGCTTTGGATTCTCTGATAATGGTTGGATGACCGCAAAAAATTTTTTTGAATACACTGCTAATGTCTTTCATCCATGGCTGATACAAAGTGGAATAGAATTCCTAATTATTTTGTACATTGTTGGGCATTCTTCTCGCATAACTTTGCCATTAAGTCAATTTTGCCGATGAAACAAAATCGTTCTTATTGCATTGTGTCCCAACGCAACGCATATCCTTCAGCCTCTCAATGTGTCTTTTTTCGCGCTTTTTCATTTCATTTCATTTCATTTATTTCAAATACGGGCAGAGTCCAATTACACGGTCGACGAAGATCAACGACCAAAATTTTCACAGAGAGACTGAGCGAATGATTTTTAATGGAAATAGGTGCTCACTATAGGATTATACAGACCAATTGTTACAAGAATAAAAATAATAAAACTAAAAATAAAAATAAAAATAAGAATAAAAATAAAAATGAAAATAAAATTAATATTAAAAATAAACCACGAGGTTGAAATGAGAACCCGGAGCGCAAGGCCCATAATGAGTAAATATGGAAGACAAGAAAACTGCACAAGAATTAACTGAGAGCTCAGTTATCATGGAGAACGAGTCTCAATCTGTTTTTAAAGCCCTCCGTTGAGCCGCCGATTAGACCCGTAGTGAAGGCATGTAAGTTACCAAGCCTGGAGACCCGAGGGAGACAGCTGAAAAACGCGTAGTTTACTCGGGAAAAGGGCACCATAAAGAGCTCATTGTTACGACTAAACACTTCGCCTTCCCGTAGACGTACCAGAGAACACAGCTCCGGAGAATCGAACAAACGGTTAATCACGTTGAAAAGAAATAAGAGGTCGGCTGTTAGTCTACGAGTTTCCAAGGTTTGTACATTAAGGATGCGTAAGATCGGGCCATAGTCATAGTCTGCGATGTCCATTGGAGACCCCAAGCGTCTAGAAGCAAAACGCAAGAATTTATGTCGTACTCGTTCCGATAGAGTTATATAGGATCTCTGGTAAGGCGACTAAATAACTGACGCGTACTCTAGTTGAGGTCTGACTAGCGCCTTGTATAATACTACTAAAGAACGCGGGTTGTCAAATTTCTCAGCCACTCGCATGATATATCCAAGCATCCTGAGGGTGGCTGAAATGCAATTTCTGTAGTGAGTAGCAAATGATAATTCACGATAAAAATTAATCCCGAGATCACGTACCGTGGAAACTTCATCGAGGGATACACCGTTCAAGTAATACCGCGTGAGTAAAGGCTAAAACGCTCTTGAGAATCAAATAACGTGACACTTATTGACATTCAAGTGAAGCTCATTGACATTACACCATACGGCTAGGTTATCTAGGTCCACCTGAAAGTGAGCTGTGTACTCTTGTGAGCCTACCTTAAAAAATAATTTCTTGTCGTCCGCAAACAACAAAACGCGAGAGAAACGAGTAATGTTGACAATATCATCGATAAAGATGTTAAAAAGCAAGGGACCCAAATGTGAACCCTAAGGCACACCGGAAATTACTCCGAATGAGTCGGAAGGTACCCCTTCAACCTTTACCCTCTGCGATCTGCCCAACAGGTAACTACCAATCCATGCCAGGAGAGAACCTGATACACCAAATGCCTTCAATTTTAAAAGTAGAATTCTATGGTTAAGACTATCGAATGCATTAGAGAAGCCGGTGTACACAGTGTCCACCTGACGTCTCTCACCGAGCACAGTAGTAACGAAGTTGGTGAAGATTGCAAGGTTGGTGATCGTAGACCTACCCTTAACAAAGCCATGCTGCTCCTGAACGAAGCCTGAGCGGAATGCCAGTCCCAATTTTTTAGTAATGATAGATTCAAAGAGCTATGGCATGGCATTCAGAACTGAAATGGGCCTGTAGCCGTGCAACCTTACCGACAGTTGTATCAGTCGAAGGTCAAAATCCCGCGATGACGTCACAGTCTGTCGTACCGAAGGTCAAAGTCTGTAGTGCTCGCCTGCCGACGGTAGAGGGCGCAGCGGGGGGCGAGAACTTTTTTACCGTCCCGCATTCTTTTCCCACGATAGGACTGCTGATGTGTAACATCAACCACCCCCACATTCCTTTCGCACCTTATCCACCACGTGACATTCCAAAATTAATGGTTCCGAGAATTGTTTGTCTCAAATTCAACGTCGCACCGAAATCCTTTGACCGCGTGCCGCTCACCGTCGGACGATTCCGAGAATTGTTTTTCACTTACTCGGATGTCGGTTTGATATCCAAAGTCAACCGATAGCCGCGGTACATTCAAAGCCATGGATCTGCGGTGTTGGGTTACTATCGCTCTAGGAATGCCAAAAGGTGCGCGCGCATACACAAACATACGTACAGCTGACCTATAAAAAAGAGGGCTCATCACTGCAAACGATAATTAAGTCACAACTTGTCAAGTATACGTGAGGAAAAAGCTCAAGATGGAATCCGCGAAGTGTTTGAGATTGATCGATGTTATGGAAACGGCGTTCAAGATTTTATCTGAAAAATCAGGCGACGGCAGAAATTGCAAAATGGATTCGATTCGGAACCCAAAATATCAGGCTTTTGAATAAAATCTTACGCAACAACGCCTCAACGATCGGGGAGAAGACAAGAATTTTGACTACAATCGAAATTCTGAAATCGCTGACAGTCAAATTTGAACAATTTCAAAAAGTGGGTGACGGATTACGGAGCCGACGAAGAAGCGATCGAGTACGGTGGGAAGATTTGGAATCAGCTTTCGAGAGGAGAATTCGAACTGGATCCATCGTCAATTTAAAGCATGAAGATGTGGAGAGATTTCTAGAAGACGCAAAGGTACTAGCTGTGACGAGACTGAAAAACGCTCTGAAGAAAGACAGGAGCTTGAAAGCCAACGTTATCCTGGCTTGTAAATTTGAAGTTAGAAGAGATGATCGCACGGTGGAAGAGATCAAATTTTTTCATACGAGAAATGGAATCATCCTCCAGACAACGGATATCAACGAATGGTTCATCGAAAACGCGACGGAGCGTTTGTTAAAAAAGGTGGAAGATTTCCAGGAAAAAGATTCAGGTTGGTCGCTGACCGAAATAATCAATTTGACTGTGAATATCAACAAGTACGTACCACTACGAGGCGGTGTCTTCACATACACCCCGTTACCTAAGCATGTCAGTGATAAGAAGGCTGTCGTCAACATCCGTAACAGCGACTCGTATTGCTTTCTTTGATCGGTCACCGCAGCTCTGTTCCCAGCCAACAACAACCATCCTAACGCGACCAGCTCGTACCCGCATTTCAGCTCGGTGCTACAATACAACGGTTTGCATTTTGCAATGTCTTTGGACCAGATTCCGAAATTTGAGAAACCTAACAAACTTTCAATCAACGTTTATGGTATAGATAGTACGGAAAAACAAAAGCGCAGTGAAATCGTACCCATTTCTTTGAGCCGAAACAAGTCTGATAAACCTGTAATTCATCTTTTGGCGATAGAAACTGAAATCACTGACGATGACGATGACGATGATAGTATGGAAAATATTGAAAAGAATGTAACACATCATTTTGCATGGATTCGAAATCTGTCTCGATTAACGAGTTCTCAAATTTCCAAACGCTCACATCAGACGTGGTTGTGCGATAGGTGTCTGTCTCATTTTAATTTCGAAAGATGTTTGTTGAAGCACCGAGTTGATTGCATGAATTGAAACAAAACCAAAGTTATTCTATCTACATATGGGAAAAAATACTCAAATTGGAAAATTTCAAGCACAAAGAAACCGTTCCATTCTGCATTTACGCGGATCTCGAATGTTTACTGCAACCCACACATAAAAGTTTTGGGGAAACTAGAACAATTTATCAGAAGCATCTTCCGTATAGTATAGCTTACTATCTACATTGTGCGTTTGACGATTCGCTATCAAAATTCGAAATTATTCGCGGAGAGACTTGCGTTCAATGGTTTGTGAACGAGTAAGCAAAATTGGCACATTCGTTAGAAGTTTATTTCAAAACTGTTGTACCGATGGAACCACTAAATTTAAATCAGATCAACGAATTTCATTCGACAACAGTGTGTCACATTTGTGAAAAACCGTTTACACTTGCAGACGTGAAACATCGTGATCACTGCCATTTCACGGGAAAGTACCGTGGTGCTGCTCACCGAGGTTGCAATCTAAATTACCAAAATTCGCACACTATCCCAGTGATATTCCACAATCTGTAGGGTTACGATTCACATTTTCTGATCAAAGCACTGGCTACATCGTTCGGGGGCACAACTGAGCTTCTACCCGTAAACAAAGAAAAGTACATTTCATTTACAAAATTCGTTAAGGGAACGGATATAAAGTTTAGATTCGTAGACTCGTACCGTTTTATGCCTAGCAGCCTCGATAAATTAGCAACGTATCTCGGTGATGATCAAAAATCAATCACACGAAAATTTTATCGTAGCTCAGATAAATTTCAGTTATTGACCAGAAAAGGAGTGTTCCCGTACGAATACATAGACAGTTGGAAGAAGCTCGAGGACACACGGCTACCATCCAAACAACAATTTTACTCAAAATTGAATGATCGGGATATATCAGACGACGACTATGCCCATGCATGTAGAGTTTGGCAAACTTTTAACGTTCAAACTTTGGGAGAGTATTCGGACTTGTATTTACAGACGGACGTGTTTTTACTAGCCGACGTTCTTCAAAACTTTCGACAGAGCTGTTGGACAACGTACAAACTGAATCCGTTACATTACTACACAGCGCCCGGTCTGTCGTTTGATGCAATGTTAAAATGTACAGGCATCGAACTCGAGCTTCTCACCGACATTGACGTGGTAATGTTTGTCGAAAAAGGTATTCGAGGTAGTGTATCACAGTGTTCGAACAGATACGCAAAGGCCAACAATAGATATATGGGAGAGGAATTCGATCCTGAAGTCGAAGAATCTTATCTCATGTACTCTGACGTTGATAATTTGTACGGTGCTGCTATGAGCCCTGCTCTGCCATACAGTTCCTTCGAATGGTTATCAGACTTCAGACAATGCGACGTTCTTACCATCTCGGACGATGTGGAGTTTGGTTACATACTGGAGGTGGATTTGGAATATCCTGCGGAACTGCACGAAACTCATAAGGATTTACCACTGTGTCCGGAGCACTACATACCTCCGATCTCGAATAGTAAGCAACCGAAATTGACGCCCACGCTACTCTCCAAGAAAAACTACGTTGTTCACTGTAGCGTTTTGAAACAATGCTTACAATTAGGCTTAAAATTACTCAAAATACAGAGATTTCTCAAATTCAGACAAACCCCGTGGCTGAAAAAATACATAGATTTGAATACCGATTTGCGCAAAAAATCTCACAACGAATTCGAGAAAAATTTCTTCAAGCTAATAAACAACGCAGTTTTTGGCAAAACAATGGAAAATGTTAGGAAATATAGAGATGTCAAGCTGATCACGAAATGGGATGGAAGATACGGTGCTAGAGCTACTATAGCCAAACCCAATTTTCACAGCTGCACCGTTTTTGACAAAGATATAATTGTCGTCGAAATGAGTAAGACGAAAGTCTAGTTAAATAAACCGTTGTGTGCAGGTTTCTCCATCCTGGATCTATCTCAAACATATATCTATGATTTTCATTACAATTACATTGAGCAGAAATTTGGCAACCAAGCAAAATTAATGTACACAGATACCGACAGTTTGATTTACAATTTTACCGTCCTTGACATATACGAACACATGAAGGAGGACTTGCACAAGTTCGACACGTCGGATTATCCTCTTGACAACGTTTACGGAATACCTCGAGCAAACAAAAAAGTTCTCGGCTTGATGAAAGACGAGAATAACGGGAAAATCATGTCGGAATTTGTAGGGTTACGAGCTAAATTGTACGCATTCCGAGTCTTGGGAGATGAAAAAGACAACAAACGTGCCAAAGGTGTTAGAGGATCAGCGTTAAGAAAAATAACCTTCAACAATTATTTGGACTGTGCGTTGAAACGTGAAAATCTATCCTCAAATCAGCATTCGATCATGAGTCAAAAGCACGAGGTATACACCGTAGAACAGCAGAAAGTAGCACAGAGCTGGAATGACGACAAGCGGATCGTGTTTCAAAACATAACCGAGACGCTTCCGTGGGGTAACAAGCCTGCTCCTTAGCTTTATAATTACCGTAATCTGTGTAGGACTCAATTTATAACTGTACCATGATGTATGAAGTATTATCATTATTATGTGGGGCTTAATTTTTACAACTGTACCATGATGTTTAAAATATTATTATGTAGGATGCTTGATAAGAACGCTCCGAAGTATAAAAAAAATTGCACAACGATGCATATGTCTGTTGATTATCTAATAAAACAAAGGTGCATACTTGTCATGTGTGTCGGGTATAAAATAAAGAAACACATACGTTTCCACAAAAAAAAAATTAATTTATTCAAAAGTTACATGTCCGATTGATTTATCCAACTGTTGTGTGAATTGTCAAAACCTAACCATTTAACGTACATTTTTCTTTTACGCTTCTTGAGCACCTTCCCCACCAGATGGATATCCGGATGCTTAACCTTGAGGAGCTCTTGTTCGTAGAAACCACCAGCGGTGGGTTGATCTCGGTAGTCTTTGAGCTTGTACGTCACAGGATGAGTATTTTCCACTCGACTTATCGTGAATATTTCAGTCGTCCAATTGGGAGTGTAATCTTTCTCGGAGACATTTTTGAATTTGCTGATTCGAACTTTGTCACCAGATTTGAATTTTGCCGATATGGTAGGTGTCGCTCAAAGCCCTCCGTACGCCTGACGTAATAATAGCCTCTCGTTTCCAACGGTGACATCCGACGGTTTCATTCTTATGGTTCAGTGTTTGGTGTTGTTGTAAGCCGAAACCAAATCGGATAAGATATCGAGCCATTTGTAGCTTCCTTGCATGCTGAACCGTGTCCACATTCTACCTTTCAGCGTGCGATTGAAACGTTCACAGATCGAAGCCTTCAAATTACTGTACGTGGAGTAAAGTTTGATTCCGTAGCGTGTCATAAGCGATTCGAATTTCGAGTTGTAAAATTCCGTTCCTCTGTCGACGTGTAAATTTTTCGGTACCCGTCCTTGGACAAGCACAGATTCCATTGCCTTCGTAACATCATCTCCAGACTTGCTCTTTATCGGTATAGCCCACGCATAATTTGAAAAGATATCAATGACTGTGAGCATGTACTTGTAGCCTTTGTTTTGTCAAGCGTACGACGTCATATCAACAAGATCCGCCTGTCAGGTCTCGTCGATGCCGCGCACGTCCACACGTCGACGTGGGTAATTCCGGCGTGCAGGTTTATGCAGTTCCGTCACCAGTGCTTGCTTTTTCTCGTTCATATTCCAACGCTATTAGTCTGGTGTCCAATTTGGAAATGATTTCCGCGTTTCGAATCGACAAGTCTCTGCCTGTTTTAAAGTCTGTGTAGAAGGTATCCAAGGCTCTCTCCGTGGTGATCTCCAAAGCTCTGATCATTTGATCGAGGTTGTCGATTTGTTTTTGCAGCACGCTGAATTTTCGTCTCAAGGTTTTTAAAGTTACAGCATTGTTCGGCTCTGCGGGATCTGCGACGTTGCACAGTCTCTTGTTCCGTATATCGTAATGCCCATCCGCTGTTATTTAAAACCTGACACCCGGAGGACCGCGAGTGCTCGCAGCTGTGTTTTTATTCAGCTGACGTCCAAACACGTCGACGCTCATCTCGGTAATGAATGCAAAAATGACGGGAGCTGCTTAATGAATGATTCCTGCTTCGCGTAGCTCTTCGATAATGGAGATTATTTCGTTATTGTGACTCGGATTTCCCGCTGCCTGAGATGCCAGGAGTAAACGGAGACGTTCCACTAACTGGTTTGGATCATCCCAGAAGACGTATTCCGTTTCAACACCTTGTCGAGTGATCATAGCTTGCGGAAGTAGACCTTTACCCTTTCGGCGAGGTGATCGGGAATAATCCAATAATTCGGCAATGACATTTTCAAATTTGTAGCTGTTATCGTTTCGAACAGCCCCATCGGATTAGTAATACTTCTTATGCGCGTTCGTTACGAGGATCATGTTTTCAAAATTTTCCCGATCTCCGGCGCTCACAGAAGAACCGTCAGGCTTGTTTTTGAACAAAAGTTCTAGCAAACCCTTCGTTTTCGGGTAACGCGTGTCGCCAATACGAACGTAGTCACTCTCAAAAGATATCAAGGAATCACCAATCATTAGTCCGTTTGAGAGGTTGCGTACACCGTACACGTTGTCCAATTCGCCTTTTGTCTTCGCATCTATCATCAGTGCAAAATGCTTGTCCTAGATTTTCTCGACCGGTGTTTCTACGATTGTTTGATCCCCCGCCGAAGCAAAGAAATCGTCCATTTCCGAGACTGTTTCATTTTTCGTTACATTTTTCATCTGCTTTATTTCTTCTTTAATTTCTTCCACCTCTTGTTTGACAGGTTTGGTATCTTTTGTAACATTCACCAGTTCTTGCAACGGAGTCACTACTGGTTTGAAAACGTCACTCAATTTCTGAGTCGTAGATTCCCTGCCCGACTTGAGCAATCTGTGTTTTCGACAGATCGCAGCACTTGCTGGAGCGATCTGATGTAGGACATCTTTTTGCTTGGAAATTTCAGAGCTCTGCATGTTGACACAACTGAGTCTGCAACGCTACTGCGTCTTTCGCTCGAAAATGCTAGATTTTATTCCTTTTTCAGGTTAACAAAAGAATCGAATCCCCTCCTGTATCATCCTTCGTTGAGCTCACTGTCTTTGTCGATCACCAGAAACTCATATTTGTCACTGTTCCAGCATGCCGCACACAAGTCTTCAAACTCTACGTACGACATATCGGTGTTTACATGGTCGTTGTATACGTGTCTCAGGTTCATATCGTCTTGTTTGAATAACACGAGTAAGTTTACGTTGTCGCGCACGAGATGTTTGGGAATACGCGCGTACGTCTGACAGAGATAGAAACAGTTAACGTCGTGATGTCTACCCATGCAAAAGTAGGCTCTAATATTGTCCTGCTTCTCGCACGCTACATCGTCAAATATGATTATTGAGTTGGGCCGTGCTTCTTCCTGTGGAATCACTTGCTCACGCTCGGTAAACGCAAGATACTCCGTATTCTCAACATGGTCCAGCAATTGCTTCAACAATTGGTATTTAGGTTGGTTGAGAGATTTCGAGTAGATGTAGATTTTTTCAAATCTGAGTCCGTTGGGATGGGTTATAAGTGTGAGCAACGCATTAGTTTTACCACAATTCGACGGTCCACAGAATATTGCACGTACACTATTCGGGAGTAATTCACCGTGCCGTTCGAGCCTTTTGACATTTTGCTCCGAAAGTTTGTCAAAATTCATCAGGGAAAGCTTGGTGGGTTGTTTCTCAAACCGCATCTCGGACATGACTGATCGGATTTGCTATAAATACCCCGTTTTAAAGCACTTTTCTTCAGTCAATGCACGAACATGATCGCGTACAGAGGTAAACGAAGCAGCAGCAGGCGGCAACATCGTGACAAGGGTCTGGTAAATAAAATCATCAACAAACTTCCGGTCGAGTTGCATGTTCCCGGTTACCAGTACTGCGGTCCTGGCACCAAGTTGACGAAAAGACTCGCGAGAGGCGATCTCGGTATCAATCCTCTCAATGCAGCATGTAAGGAACACGATATAGCGTATTTGAAAAATCGTGAGAACCTTGAAGTTAGAAACGAGGCTGATAGGGTGTTGGTTGAGAAAGCTTGAAAACGGGTTCTCGCAAAGGACGCAAATTTGAGTGAAAGGGCAGCCGCTTGGGCAATAGCTAATACAATGAAAGTAAAATCAAAACTCGGAATGTGAATTCGAAACTCAAAAAATGTGACCTCAAGAAAAATTATAAATGCTGCAAAACGTTCTATGGTTCCAAGCAACGATACAAAAGTAGCTATCGAATCTGCGCTGAAGGGAGCTGAGAACGCCGTTAAAAAAGCGGGTGGTGAATGTAAAGTGCGAACACCTCGCGTCCTACCGGTACCTTCAAAAGTCGGTGGTTTTCTACCGTTTCTGATTCCTATTTTTGCCAGTCTCGGCGCTACGGGTGCGTTAGCCGGTGGTACGGCAGGTATAGCAAAAGCTGTGAACTATGCGAGCGCGGCTAAACGAGAATTGGAGGAAAGCAAACGACACAACAAAACTATGAAAGCTATCGCATTGGGCAAAGGGCTTAATATGAAACCGTACAAAACAGGTCTTGGTCTCCATCTTTCAAAAAACTAGATGCGATGCTACCACGTCGAGCGTTGACTGATTGGGACTTGTTGAAATATGCAAAAATCTTTGACGTTCCGCATTTTCGCGGTGTTTTCATTCGAAACGAAATGCCCGAAAACGGTCCACGAAAAAACAAGTCAGCCATAATCAACCTTGACGACAAAGACGGTCTGGGAACACACTGGGTTGCATACAAGAAACGCGACAATAATATCGATTACTTTGACAGTTTCGGCAACCTTCAACCACCCTCAGACCTCACAAAATACCTCGGCGTTGGTAGCGTCAAATACAATCATGAAAGGTACCAGGATTATGATACATTTGAATGCGGACACTTGTGTCTGAAATTTCTAAATGGTTAGCTATATAAACAAGGTGCGTGATTCGTCAAAGTCAGTCTACCACTCGCAGTCATGGATGATTCGTTAACGTTAACGATTTCGGTAACCTCTTCGATACTCGAGGCACAATATTTCCCACCGATCGAACTTGCTCGTGATAAAACTTATGCTCTTGGCTTGGTAGAATTGTTAACCTTTAATTCGATTCCCAACGTTGATGTCGGTCACAATAAAATTTACGTAGCTGACAAAGTGATCACCATATCTACCGGCAGCTACGAGATCGAGGACATAGAAAAGTATCTCCAAAACGTGCTAAGAAATACAGATATCAGGCTCGCCATCAAACCCAACAATAATACATTACGCATCGAAATCAGATGCAACCACACGATTAACTTCGAGCCGAATGATTTCATAGCTCAACTTTTAGGATTTACACCACGTGTATTGGAGGTTGATAAAACTCACGAATCAGACGTGCCTGTAACTATACTCAAGGTCAACGCGTTGCGAGTCGAGTGTAGCATTACAACGGGCGCTTACGTCAATGGACATAAAGTACACACTATTCACGAGTTTTTCCCGACCGTCCCACCACGATATAAGATCGTGGAAGTACCGTCGCACGTCATTTACCTTACGATCACCGTCAAGACCATAGATCACGTTCAGCTCTGGTTAGTGGATCAAGACGGAGACCTGGTTAATTTTCGTGGAGAAGTTATTACTGTGAGACTACACATCAAATCGCAATAAACGATGGAAATAGTATATAACAGAATGTCAAAGAGTAGGTATATCAGTAAGTCGGCATGCCCCGATCAAGTCAGTCGTCGATCGATTCCCGAACCGCTAACACCTCGAAACGTGGAGTTCCTGATAGCTTTGGGTCTGAAACTGACACCTTTTGGAAGAGGAATTTCCGACAAATAAAAATCCGATTTTGCTTCTTCATCATCTGCTACGTACAATGAGGAGGAAATCTTGAGCATTTGAATACCAGTCGTCTTTGACGAATCCGTTGCGCGTTACGAGGTTCACGCTCACAAACCTTACGCCTTGTCAACTTTCAACAACAGCGATGAATTTCGAATCACCGATCAGCATCAGGATTTATGCGTATTACCGAGCAAAAGTTCGGTACATATCCACGGACGACCCCTCAAACTTGATGGTACAGCTACTGTGAACACACAGCTCGTAAACAACGCCATCTGTCATCTGTTTGAAGAAATTCGCTACGAAATTAACGCAGTTGAGGTTGATAGAAGCAAGAACGTTGGCTTGACAAGTCTCATGAAGGGTTACGCTTCCCTGCACCCTGGTCAGACTTGGCTGATGGAGAACGCTGGATGGCTTGATGTAGAAGACAAGAAAAAATTAACCGATGCCGATGGCAACTTTGAGGTACTGATACCGCTCAGCATGATATTGGGTTTAGCTGAAGACTACCGCAAGATCGTTGTCAACGCTAAACATGAGTTAATTTTGACGAGATCAAAAACTGACGTCAACGCAATCATGCAGACTCAAGAGGAAGAAATCAAAATCACGATCAATGCAGTGAAATGGTTGATACCGTATTTGAAACTCGCGGATCAGAAAAAAGTTGACCTACGAAATTTTAGTCAGAGAGATCCGCCCATTTGGATGAGCTTCCGCAGTTGGGGATTGTACGAATATCCCTCACTTCCCACAACATCGAAACACGTTCGGACTGTGAAAACTCCCACTAAGCTTGAAAAACCTTGGTCCGTCATTTTGAGTTCCCAAACAAGTAGACAGAACTAGACCGGCAAGAACGCAAGTCATTTCGATCATTGCAATATCACGGACGTCAAGCTATTTTGTAACTATTAATCTCATCCGTACGGTAACCTGAACCTCAACATGAGTCGTAATCTGTACGCGCTCCTGTACGAGATGTACGCATACTTTCAAGCTACATACTACGACAAGAACCCCGAGCCGTTGCTGAATGAGAGTGAATTCCTTCGAGACGTCCCCTTATTCGTTATCGACCGTTCAAAACAAAACGAATCTTTGAAGTACGGACCTGTCGACATCCGTCTTGAATTTGAAGCTAAAGCCAACTTTCCCGCTGAAACATCGGCGTACAGCTTGATTGTTCACGATCGTATTGTCGAATTCAACCCACTCAGGGATGGGGTGAAAAAGTTGGTATAAAAGCTGACCCGTTCTCACCATCTCGCACAGTTCAAAAATGGAGCTTATCGTTGACATACAAGGTTTTCGTAGACCTTTCAACAATACCTTCACATTGAAAGAATTGGCTATAATTTCAATCTACTCGGAAGCATCTCCATCAGTGTTTTTCTTAAAGCCACCTTACGAATGGGATTGTCTGGACGTCAAATACAAAAGCCAAAATTCTTGGTTAGAACGCGATTTTCACGGTTCACCTTGGAGCTGTGGAACCATACCGTTTGAGGAAGTTAAGTGGACGATTGAAGACAGGCTGTGCAAAACTGAAACCGTGTACGTAAAGGGAGAAGAAAAACGAGATTGGTTGCTCAAAATTGTCCCGAAAGTTCAAATCATCGATATGCAGGACTTTGACTGCCCGTCGCTTCAAACCTTGCAAAAAACTTCAGCTGTGTCTCTAAGATGTGACGTGCATACAATACCCAACGCAATCTGTGCAGCACAAAACGTTTGCATACTTCAAAATTGGCTACGAAATCGTCATACTGTTCGGATGGCGAGGGTGTACGATTTGTGTTACTGCGTAGAAGCGTCTACAAGAACGGTCCCGCATTCCTGGCGAATATATCTATTGAGTAAAAAAGGGTTATCGGAATTTTCGAATAGTCGCGCGCCTGCGTGCGCACTCGATGCGACGCCATCATTAACTATGTTCCCATGCGTGGCCGAGAGAGGCGTTATGCGAGAACGCGGCCGGAAGGCGAGTCAGTCGTCTAACATCAGCTATCGAGTATAACACGTTTTCGTGCATTATTAAAATAATAAAACCTTATCTTTCGTTTGTACATGCTTGATGGTGTCTATCGTTATTTATATCCGAAAACATCCTGCTCCCTTAAACCTCGGGACATTCGACACTGCAATAAACGAGTCGTTTATCTCAATAGGTTATGGGCCCAGGCAATTGTGCTGCGGGGTTTTAAGGGACAGCGCGAATTTTTTTCGAGTGGCAACGAGACGCGTGGGTCGGGATTGTCGACCGCGTGGCGGACATTTTGGAAGCGTGTGTAAGATACCTGTGGGAGTGAAATATTCTCGTGTGGGGGTACAATGGCCGACGAACAGTTGGTGAGAGGAATAGTGAAACTCGATGGGACAAATTATGTGACGTGGAAGTATCACATAATGTCGGTTCTCGAGTCTGCGGACGTCGACGACGTAGTGGATGGGAAGAGACCGAAGCCAGCGGATGACGCGAGTACGACTGAGAAGAAAACGTGGAAGAGAGATAATGCGAAAGCAAAAGTACTAATCGCATCGTCGGCGGAAGCGGGAGAGCTACGTTCCCTGGTCACGTGTGCGACGGCTAAAGAACAATGGGACGCGCTGAGTCAGATGCACGAGCAAAAGACTGCGCAGAATCGTTTGTTTCTGAGACAAAAGTATCACGAGTACCGCATGGCACCGGGAGATACGATTGCTCAGCACGTGGCAACGGTGAAGGGAATGGTTCTGTTAGGTATGTATTGATAGCGTTTAGAATTGTATGTGTATAGAATGTGTGTGTGTGAGTATGTGTGGGCAGGAGCGTGCGGGCAGCGCGGCAACGCGAGCGCGGGAAGACGGATTATGGCTGTCGTGCTCGCCACATCAGAATAAATCTATGATATCTTTGAGATTTGCAATTTGTTACATATATCCTCCTCTCCTGCATCGGCCATATTTTGCACATACACAACAAACTGGCGACGAGGATCAACATTTTCTTTATATTTTCGGTGCCAAAAACTTGAAATTTAACGGTGTTTAGTGCTCCAAAAAGTTTTTTGTTTGTTGCTGTGTGTGTTTTCGCAAGCGCTCGTGAGTGCGGAAAGTTCATCTCAATCTCTCCAATATTGATTTGTTCAAATCTTTCGCGAAGCTTGGAGGCGGAAGCACTAGCGAAAGCGAAAGTGATTGTGAGAGTGAGACCGAAAGTAAACCTTTTGCATCGGTCACTGAAATGTCAGCACCACAGCAACCTGCCCCAGCAGCCGGAGCGGCAACCGGAGTAGCAGTTACGACTTCAAATGCATTACATATCACACCGCTTATCCCGGGGGAGACGTCTTGGGCTCGTTGGTTGAACAGATTCGAGGGCGCTTTAAAAATTATGAAAATCGAAAATTCAGATAAAGTAGTGTATCTGCTCCATTTCGTCGGCGATACAGCTTATAATGCTTTGTGTGATACTTTTGGTGAAACGCAAGTCGATCAGAAGTCCTACGCCGAACTTGCGGCTAAGTTAAAAGAATTGTACGCTCCTCCGGTGTTAGAAATCGCCGAAAACTTCAAATTTAATTCGCGCAAACAGCTACCTGGTGAAAGTATTCAAGAATTTGCAACGGCTTTGACAAAAATGAGCGCCAACTGTGGATTCGGCGCTCACACATCAAAAGCCCTACGTAACCAGTTTGTGTTTGGCCTTGCTACGCCTCGTATACAAAGCAGGCTTATTGAAACCAAAGATCTCACCTTCGAATCTGCCCTCTCTACGGCTCTTACAATGGATACTTGCGACCGTGAAACGTCTTGTATACGTGACAGTGCGTCAGCCGTTAATTACCTTAATGCTCAAAAGAAGAGATCTGACGCATCGAAAAAGAAAAAAATTGCAAACTCTGCTCCAAAACAGCAAGTTCCTCCGGTGGATTTCACTAAGCCCTACTGTTTCAGGTGTGGAAATCCAAACCACAAAGCCTTCACTTGCAGACTACCTACGTCTACAGTTTGCCTTTCTTGCCAGAAACCTGGACATCTATCCAGAGTTTGCAAATCTAAATTTAATCAAGTACACCAGGTTGAAGATACCGAGTACACTGATGAGGATTACTACGGCGTGGAGATTGTGGACATTCAAATAGTGGATTCTGAGGACGTCAACTGCCTGGCCCTCCGTGAAAAGTTCATCAAGCAATTCATCGTCAATAACCAGAAGGTCGAGTTCGAGTTAGACAGCGGTGCAGCGGTCTCACTGATGTGGCTCGAAGACGCAAAGAAGCTTTTCCCAAGATCCCGGTTGCAGCGCGCCTCAATACAATTGGTCACGTACTGTAAAACCAATCTTAATGTACGCGGTCTTATTAAAGTCATTGTAACGTTTGAAAACACTAAATTCAACTTAGACTTGTATCTTACTGATGTAAACCGCCCTCCGTTATGCGGTCGCGAATGGATACATAGTTTCATAAAAATGCATGGCGCGCAAAGCCTATTTACACCTATACTACAAGTTAATGCCAAAGAAATTTCCAGTTTCGATAAAACTGCGTTTACCAAAGAATTGTCCGTTAAATACAAGAATGTAGTTCGGCAAGATTTTTCCCCTATTATAGGACTGGGGCTTGTCTCGCTAAAACTCAAACCCGACGCCAAGCCAGTGTTCTACAAGGCTCGGAACGTGCCCTTCCGCCTCGTCGAGCCAGTCGACTCAGCCCTGGATAACTGGGAATCTTACGACATACTTGAACCGGTGCCCGCCTCTCTCTACGCAACTCCTATCGTCCCAATACTGAAGAAGGATGGAGATGTCCGCATCTGTGGCGATTACAGTGTCACCATTAATCCTCAACTCATCATCAACGACTGCCACATGCCTACTACAGACGAAATGTTCATGGATCTGGCGGGTTGTATCTGTTTCGCCCGCATCGACTGCTCTTGGGCCTACATTCACATGCCTGTCGATGAGGCTACGGCGGACCTTCTTACCATCAACACGCCCCGCGGATTGTATAGGGTAAAACGCATGTTATTTGGTATAGCTGCTGCGCCAGCTATTTGGCAGGAAAGAATGAATTTCCTTTTCCGCTCTATAAAAGGCGTTTGCGTCTTCCAGGATGATTTGAGGTTGGCTGCCAAAACTCTCCCCGAGTTAATTGCTCTAATTCATGTAGTGTTGAAAATTTTCGATGAGCACAATATTAAAATTAATCTACGTAAATGTTCCTTCTGCGACTTGGAAATTTGTTTTTGCGGTCACGTTATTAATGCTCAAGGTATACACAAAGATCCTGCCAAATTCGCGGCAGTCACTGATATGCCCCAACCTCAAAACATCTCTGAATTGCGTACATTTATCGGCATGGTGATGTATTATAATCGCTTCATCAAAAATGCAAGTACTGTACTAGCTCCGTTATACAATCTGTTGAAAGAAAACTCTAATTTCTCTTGGACAAAAGAATGTCAAGATGCTTTCGAATCCATCAAACTCGCCTTTACTAAAGATACTTGCTTGACATTCTTTGACCCAAAGAAACCGCTTATTCTTGCGACCGATGCAAGTCCAGTCGGGGTCGGTGCTGTCATTTCCCATAGCTTCGAGGATGGTACCGAAAGGCCTATTCAATTCGCTTCTCAAAAATTAAACAAAGTTCAGCAAAAGTACAGCCAAATCGATCGTGAAGCCTATGCCATTGTTTTCGGTGTTAAAAAATTTTATCAGTACCTATACGGTCACAAATTTACTCTCATTTGCGACAACCGTCCTCTTGTACAAATCTTCAGCCCAGATAAACCCCTACCAGCGTACAGCGCCATGCGCATGCAACATTATGCTATTTTCCTACGCGGGTTTTTCTACGATATCAAGTATCGCAGGTCGGAATCTAATAGTAATGCTGACTGCCTTTCGAGACTACCTCTAGCTATGGAGGGTGACACGCCTCACACCTTAGATGTTATAGAAGTCTATCACGCGCAGACCCTACATATAATGTCTGTTGACGTCTTCGATATGCGAGAACTTGTAAAAAATGATGCGAAAATTCAATCGGTCATCGAAAATTTGCGTGCTGGTAAAAATTTATCTCCTAAAGACACCTGGAATGTCGACCCCAGAGAATTCTCTGTTGAAGATAATCTTTTATTCAAGTCCGATAGAATTGTCATTCCAAAAAAGCTCCAACAGAGAATTCTTGAGGAACTGCACGTCGGCCATTTCGGCATCGTGAAAATGAAAAGTTTAGCGCGAGGCCATTGCTGGTAGTCCAATATTGACAAAGATATCGAGAACTTGGTTCAATCTTGCGAGTCTTGCTTGCGCAACCGAAATAACCCAGCAAAAGTGCCTATTCATTTGTGGGAACCTGCCACCAGACCATTTGAGCGAATACATATTGATTTTGCAGGCCCCTTCATGGGCGCAATCCTGTTCATTCTTGTAGATGCCTACTCCAAATGGCCAGAAATCCGCGTTGTCAAAAACATGTTAGCCTCAACTACCATAGATGTTTGTACCGATATTTTCGCTCAATTCGGCTTTCCGGAAGTACTCGTTTCTGACAACGGCGGCACTTACATTTCTTCAGAATTCGAATCATTCCTAAAACTACACGGTATTGCTCATAAATTCTCTGCACCCCACCATCCCGCTTCAAATGGTCAGGCTGAAAGGTTCGTTCAAATGATCAAATTTGCTTTAAAAAAAGTCGACGATAAAAAGAATGTGAATGCTAGTCTAAGGAAAATATTAATCCAATACAGAAACACACCGCATAGCACTACCGGCAAAACTCCAGCAGAACTATTTTTAGGGCGTAAGATAAGATGTAAACTGGATTTGTTGAAGCCAGTAGTAGCCAAAGAACAAGCTACCAATGTAAAAGCTTGTAAATTTTCTATAAATCAAAGAGTACTAGTCCGTAATTACACTAAAAATAATAAATGGGTCTTCGGTAGGATTCTAGAACACAGGGGCAATCTGTTATTCAAAATTAAATTAGACGACGGAAGAATCTGGATTAGGCATGCTAATCAAATCTCTGCTATAAAAGGTACCTTGAAACAATGTAATGACTACGACTACTTCGTACCTGTATCGGAGCACGTTTCTCTGTACGAACCTAACAATGCCTCCGCAAGCGTGCCCACGACAAACGCAACTATTGTAATTAACGAGCCAGATGCTTCATCTGATGATGCAAGCAATTCTAGACCTAAGCGTAAAACTAAAGGCCCTACCCGATTCCCGGATTCTGAAAATTACTTTGGTGATAAAAGCTCCTAAAGCTTTCCTTTCTCACAGGGGGAAGTGTTAGGTATGATTGATAGCGTTTAGAATTGTATGTGTATAGAATGTGTGTGTGTGAGTATGTGTGGGCAGGAGCGTGCGGGCAGCGCGGCAACGCGAGCGCGGGAAGACGGATTATGGCTGTCGTGCTCGCCACATCAGAATAAATCTATGATATCTTTGAGATTTGCAATTTGTTACATATATCCTCCTCTCCTGCATCGGCCATATTTTGCACATACACAACAGGTTCAACAGATGAAAGATCTCGGTGGGACTATCGATGATGTCGACGTGATGGCAAAAATCCTCATGGGTCTGACGTCGAGATTCGAAACGTTTCAGACAGTGTGGGATAACGTTGCCGAGGCAAATCAAACATTAACGAGTCTGATAGATAGCCTGATTCGCGAGGAAGCACGACTCGGATCTGGTGGAGAAAGAACGGAGGCTCTTTCGGCTGTGAAAAATACAAGTGCGAAAAATACGAGTACGAAAAACGCGAGTGCGAAAAATGCGGGTACGAAAAATAAATCGAAGTCGACGGGAAATTCGAGAAAACCGCGCGCGATAGAAGACGTGATGTGTTTCAAATGTCGAGAGAAGGGGCATTACGCGCGGGATTGTCCAACAAAGAAAAATAATCGTGAGAAGCGGGACGGTAGTGGTTCGCGTGATTGTGCGTTCATGGCGTCGGGCGGCGAAGAGCGAGGGGGGCGGGAAGCGCGAGAGAGTCGTGCGAGTCCCTCGGCAGAGCAGGTTAGACGCTTGCTCGGTGCCGGCAACGCAGATTCGTGGTTAACCGACAGTGGCGCGTCGCGACATATCACATACCGACGCGAGTGGTACAGCGACTTTCGTCCGAGTGAGGGCGGCACTGTTGTTCTCGGGAACGACGGTGTGTGCAAGGTCGCGGGCGAGGGGACAATTCGAATAGAGAAATTCGTCGATGGTCGGTGGCACAAGGGCGTAATCGAAAACGTATTATATGTACCAGAGCTAAGGAGAACATCTTTTCTCGGTGGGCGCGTGCACGGGAAAGGGTTGCGATGTTGAATTCAACTTGACAACGGTTTCGATAAAGAAAAGGGGTGAGATCGTGGCTATCGGTGCGAGGCAAAGTAATGCCATATATAGAATGTTTTTTCGTGTCGAGCTACCGCGAGTGACGAGCGAAGTGAATGTCACGTCGATAGATCTCAGGCTGTGGCATGAGCGACTCGGACACGTGGGTGGTCGAGCTTTGTGCGAAATGGTAAACAACGGTCTCGTCGACGGTGTAAAAATTAAAAATGCGTCGAAATTCTTTTGCGAATCGTGTCAGTTCGGGAAGGCACACCGACAACCGTTTCGAGTGTGTGACAGCAAGCGAAATACACAGCCTGGTGAGATGATACATTCTGATGTATGCGGTCAAATGCAAGTCAATTCTCTCGGAGGTGCGTCGTACTATGTGACGTTTATAGACGATGCGTCGGGGTTCTGCATAGTGTATTTTCTCAAACACAAGAACGAAGTTCTCGAGAAGTTCAAACTGTACGAGAGTATGGTGGCGAACAAATTCGGTACGAGGATAAAAATTGTGCGGTCGGATAATGGGGGAGAATACAAGAACGAGAAAATGGACGAATATTTAGAACAGCGCGGTATCGTGTTAGAGAACACAGCACCGCATACACCTCAACAAAACGGCAAGGCGGAGAGAGCTAATCGGACGATTGTCGAATGTGCGAGGACCATACTCAGGGCGAAGGGACTTCCGTTGAACTTGTGGGCGGAGGCAGTGGGAACTGCAGTCTACGTGTTGAATCGAACGGTGCATTCCAGTCGTACAGGGGTGAAGACGCCGTACGAAGTATGGACTGGACGAAAACCGGATTTGAGACACGTGCGAGTATTCGGCTCGGTGGCATACAAACACGTGCCAAAGCAATTCCGAAGGAAATTTGACGACAAGTCGAAGAAAGTGGTCTTGGTGGGATACCAAGGAGAATCGTCGAACTATCGTTTGTACGATCCCGTTACAAGGCGAGTATCAGTGTCGTGAGACGTTGTCTTCGATGAATCAGTGGGAGCCGGAGATTGGCGACCGAGAGAACACGTGTTGGTGATACCTGGTGACAAGTTACAGGAAGAACAACACGAAGACGGTGCTGATGAAGAGCCGAGAGTCGAGGAACGGGGAGAAGACGACGAGATCAGAGAACAACGAGAAGTTGTTCCGCAGCAAGGAAGAGACGAACCAGTGCAACAACAGGAACCTGAGCTCGGTCGGAGAGAGCTGAGAGTACGTGCGAACATCAGAAGACCGTTGAGATATGCCGGAGGGGCGGATGAGGGCGTGTTTGAAATTGATTTCGTCGAGTATCGTGCTCCTGAGACTTTTCGCGAAGCGGTAGGGGGTCAAGACGGCACGAAGTGGGTTGCAGCTATCGAAGAAGAACTGCTGGCTCATGAAAAGAACAATACTTGGTCATTAGTGAAGAGAGACGAGGACATGAAGCTGATAGACTCCAAGTGGGTGTTTAAAGTCATACGAGGGAAGAAAGAAAATGCGCAGCGTTTTAAGGCACGTCTCTGTGCGCGTGGGTTTCTACAACAACGTGGGAAAGACTACAATGAGACGTTTTCTCCTGTCGTGCGATATGACTCGCTTCGGATGTTCTTGGCCCGAGTCACGCTGGATGATCTCGAGTTGATACAGTTTGACGTTTGTACGGCGTTCTTGTACGGTGAGCTCGAGGAAGAAATCTTTATGAAGATTCCTGAGGGGCTGGACGTAGGAGAAGAAAACTGTGACAGTGTGGTGTGTCAGTCAAACAATCTCCCAGATGCTGGAATCGTAAATTCAGCGATTTTATAAGAAAGTTCGATCTTGAACAGTCGACGAGTGATCAGTGCATTTATACTGGGTGTGTCGAAAGTGTGAGCGTGTATCTAGCGTTATTCGTCGACGATGGGCTTGTTGCCTCGAAATCGTCTCGCGTGCTTGAATCTATGATAACTTTCTTGAAGGGTGCGTTCGAAATAACCCTAGGAGATGCGAGTAGATTCGTCGGTTTGCAAATAATACGCGACAGAAAAAGGAAATCGATGTTTATACATCAAAGCGAATACGTAGAGAAAATACTAGAGAAATTTGGAATGAGGAGTGCGAAAGCAGTGAGTGTACCTGCGGATCCTCACGCGGCGTTAAGCGCAGTAGAGTCAGACGGCGAAGCTATAGAAAATGTACCGTACCGTGAAGCGGTGGGTTCACTTATGTTTTTGGCGGTAGTGTCGCGTCCTGATGTTGCATACGCGGTAAATTCGGTGTCAAAATTCTTGAACAAGCATAGTCTCATACATTGGAGAGCGGTGAAGCGTATCTTCGCGTATTTGGTCGGCGCAAGAGATCTCGGTATTGTTTACAGTAGCAAGGGCAAAGAAAATGAGCTCATGGGTTTTTGCGATGCAGATTACGCGGGCGATCTTGACACTCGTCGGTCAACGACGGACTACGTATTTAGTTTTGCGAATGGGCTAACAGCGTGGGCGAGTCAGCGGCAGAAGCTAGTCACGCTGAGTACCACAGAGTCGGAGTATGTGGCGGCTACAGCAGCGGCGGGCGAAGCAATCTGGCTGAGAAATTTGTCGCTTGATCTGGGTTCGACATGTGATAAGGCTGTTAAACTGTACATAGATAATCAAAGTGCAATTCGGTTGGCGAAAAATCCGGAATTTCATAAGCGCACAAAACATATTGAAGTGAGATTTCATTTCATTCGAGAAAAGGTAGCTAGTAAGGAAATTCTAGTAGAATACGTGCCCACGGAGAGTCAAAGGGCGGATATATTTACCAAAGCCGTGCCGAGAGATCGGTTTGTGAAACTTCGCAGTATTTTAGGGTTGATGTCATTCGAAGAGTTCTCAAACAGTGAGTGTATTGAGTAAAAAAGGGTTATCGGACTTTTCGAATAGTCGCGCGCCTGCGTGCGCAGGCGATGCGACGCCATCATTAACTATGTTTCCATGCGTGGCCGAGAGAGGCGTTATGCGAGAACGCGGCCGGAAGGCGAGTCAGTCGTCTAACATCAGCTATCGAGTATAACACGTTTTCGTGCATTATTAAAATAATAAAACCTTATCTTTCGTTTGTACATGCTTGATGGTGTCTATCGTTATTTATATCCGAAAACATCCTGCTCCCTTAAACCTCGGGACATTCGACACTGCAATAAACGAGTCGTTTATCTCAATAATATCACCCTGGTTATGTTACTGTTGAATAGAATTATTGTACTATCGTTGTGAAGTAATTGTCAACAGTACTCCACGATTTGTACTTAGTCGAGCTTGATTAATCAGAACTTCACGTTCGTCCCTATTTCACGCTGATGAGCTCCAGATTCGGATCTGCAGAATCCGTTTCACACCGAAAGCTTGTAGAATATCACTTTGGATATCAAACCGAAATCCGAGTAAGTGAAAAACAATTGTCGGAATCGTCCGACGGTGAGCGGCACGCGGTCAAAGGATGCGACGTTGAATTTGAGACGAAAAATTCTCGGAACTATTAATTTTGGAATGTCACGTGGTTGATAACGTGGGTAAGGAATGTGGGGTGGTTGATGTTACACATCAGCAGTTCTATCGTGGGAAGAGAATGCGGGACGGTGAAAAAGTTCTCGCCCCCCTTGGGCCCTCTACCGTCAGCAGGCGAGCACTACAGACTTTGACCTTCGGTACGCTAGACTGTGAGGTCATCGCGGGATTCTGACCTTCGACCGATACAACTGTCGGTAAGGTTGCACGGTTTTCACCTTATGCCGGTACGGCAGACTGTGACGTCATCGCGGAAAAGGGTTTGCGTCTGGGGTGCGCGGAGCGGAAAAGGGTTTGAGTCTGGGGTGCGCGGGGCGCAAAAGGGTTTGAGTCTGGGCTGCGCGGAGCGGCTCGATGGGCTGCGCGGACCGGCTCGGTCGGTAAGTGTCGGTAACCGGAATCTGCGTGTAGAACCGGCCTTGGTTTGCTACTTACAAGGCAATAGATTTTGTTAATTCAGATATTTTAGTTCTCAAGCCGCGAACGTTCTGATAATACACCACGACCCCGTCGATGCCGATCAGTTTTTTGAAGTATTGATTCCTTTCTTCACGACACACGGTACCCCTCGTTCGAATTTGATTCTCCACTTATCATGACCACTTTTTTTCTTTTCGTCCAAGCGAGCTCTCGCATCAGCGAACAGGGACCTTTGTTTCGCCGTTTGGTCACTCTTCACCTGAATAGGTTTTCCCTTCAATTTAAGAAGAGGGAGGTTTTTAAGAACACGGATGGCATCCGGTTCAGTGCCAAAAGAGATAACTAGCGGTCTTGGCTTGTGATCAGTTGCGCCTGGTAGAGAACAGCCGATCCTCACACAATGATAAGGTCCTACAATGTCGAGAGGTTCGAGAATCTCGCAAACCGAGCTGAGTCCGTTATCCTCTGCTTACGGGATGTCAAACATGGTGACATTATTGGCCCTCTTGTTTCTATCATCCAATTCAGCGATGAGATCCTCTTCGGTGATTGTTGTCAGTGGGTGACTAAGATTTGAGTTGTCGATATCGGCTTTGACAGTTGAAACAGCTTCTTCCAGAGCACGAATTTTCCCATCGGTCGCATCGAGACGAGCATTTACTGCGACCGTTGACAGTTCGAAGAAAGCACGCAGATGACGTTGCTCACTAGCTATTTCTTTTACAGAAGCTGAGAGGAGCCTCGTGTTTCTTATTGAACGAGCCGAAATATTCGCCCAGCACTTCGTGGAGATCTTGAAGGAAAACCGGCTTGTTGTTACTAGGTTGAAGATTATCTAATGATGATTGTGATTCTAGTGGAACCGAGCGTGACCCACAACAACAAGAGAAACCACCATTAGCGGTTAACCGACACCGCGAGGCACAAGACGAGTGATATTGGGCATTACAAACCGGACACAATGTTGGCTTATCACGCATAGGTCCCAAACCACAGGCTCTACATATGCCAGCTGAGAAGTCAGGCACTTTGAGGGAATTCTTATTGCTCGAATCATGCGCCATATTTCACAACACGAAGAACTGGGATGGAAGTTGAGCACAAATGAATCCAATTATACAAATATGCCGAAAACCACAGTTCATATGAATAAAATTATGAGTTTAGGACAGAGGACGGCTTATAAGGAAACAAGTGATGAAAACAGTGAATTAAAATAGACAGGTAAGTTCCGAATAAAAGCAAAGACGGAGCAGCAGAACGAAGAGCGACCGCTCAGTCTCGTAGCTAACGCCGTACTCGCTTTTAAATTGGCTTGGCAAAAATCTTTCAAGTCTTTTTGCTAAAATTTTGGAACGATCAGCATAAAAAAAATGTCAATTTGCACTTGTGCTCCAACGCACTTTTGAAGCTTTGAATCTCAAAGAAATTTTGAGAAATGGATTCAATACTTGTGGATTGTATCACTGGAATGTCAATGCTATTGATTATCAGAAAGTCTTCAAAAGGTTGAAAACTACATCGTCTGAGACAATTAACGTTACTGATGATACAGCAGAAGTATCAGACAAAGTCGATGCTTTGATAGTCTTGAAAGACTTGATTAACTAGGATAAATTGGAATTATTTAAATGTTATGGCACTCCGATTTGGACAGGGCGGAAAGAAGATGAAAGTCTTTTTGAAATATGGTATAAATTAGCTGTACAAATCGACCCAAAAAATGTTCAGCAGCAGAGAGAAACAAGGATTGATTTTAACGAGGTAAGTTTTATATTCTATTGTGTGAAATTTTAAATGCATGTGCATTATTTAACCGATATTAAATATACTTTATTATTTTGTTTCAGAGTGACGTTGTCTTCGATCCAACCGTGGAGTTTATTGCAGAAAGCAGACTCATAAATACTGAACATTCTTTCGTGAACGAAATGGACAATATAAAAACAGTACTATAATGATTCTATTTTACTTATTATCAGCATGTGAACGATTTGATTTACTGAAAAATTTCCGGATAGTTTTCTCATAGATGATGCAGATTTTTAGAAAAAACAAAACAATCCACCCTCGAGAATTCACGGACGCTAACGTGAGATTTTTCTTTTGCCCTAAATATTACTTATCCCTCAAAAATCTCTGTCCGAAAATTTAAGCTCTCTCTCTCGCACTCATGTGTCAGCTGATACACCGTCAAATGCTCTTATTAAATTAAAACTCGAATTCATTCCTTTCGATATATATATACAGGGTGTCCCATTTTAAATGACGCATTTCAATATCTGGAAAAGTATTGTCCGTAGAGAAAAATATTCCGGACAAAAGTTGTTGTGTTTGGAGGGGGACAGATTCTGGTGATATTGACCGGCATAGAAGTGGAGGCGTTGAGGTGATATGAAGGTTAACTTTGGATTTTCAAACGAAAACATATAGTTTTTATTTGCTCATTCGTTTAAGCGTTAAATTTTACATCAAAAAGCACTGGGGCACAAACGTGCTAAAATTGTTAAATACAAATTAATTCGCACTCTCTCTCTCTCTCTCTGTGTGTGGGGGGGGGTATGGGGGGCGGGGGGGGGGGGGGGGGAGGGTAAGTGAGCGACATCACAGAGATTAAGTCTCCGTGGCTCGTCACTTCCGCGGTATTTTATGACTCCAAACCCTCTCTGTGATGTGCAGTATGATATGTCGGTGAATTGGCTCGAGGTGACTAAAGGTGTTTAAAAATACCATCAACAGCAAGACACACTTTCACTCGCTTTTCGAAGCTTTGCGATGTTATGAAAGTTTTTCTCTACGGACAATACTTTTCGAGATATTTAAATGCGTCATTCAAAATGGGACACCCTGTATACGTTAAAAGAATAAATAAATTATTCAGACCACGTATTAATCGAAATGTTTACTTCCGCAAATTCAACGAATACCTAATTTGGTAAATAAATTTTCAGGATTTTCCAGTAGCTGATGATGGACATGACGGGAGTGATAGAGAACGAGTTGTGTTAGAATGGACGTTGAAATATAATCAACTCGTCATTGACTCCAGAAAAGGTCGACGAAGAGTTGAAGATTCCCGAAACAGATGTTCTCGTCTGCGTACGGAACGAACTCAACTCATTTTTGAGTCCAGAAAGAGTTGATAAAGAGTTGGATATCCAAGAAACAGGTGTGCAAGTCTTTGACCAAGCAACTGCTAAATCCAATAATAGAGAAACACCCCCTCTCGTTGACCCCGAAGTATCTAAATTTTCGGAGCCTCTCCAAAAAACTTTATTTTGGTCGAAAAATGAACTATCAAAAAAAAAAAAAATAAGCGTCGAACTATTGCGAAAAAAATGCCATCTATTTCATCCAGCTCTCAATGGCAATCGATCAAGGAGACTGAAGAAAACGAGAAAAGATTTAAACCAGAGCAAGCTGCGTTAAAAAAAAGATAAAAATAGAGAAACAGGAATTAACAAAAAAAGAAAAAGAAGAAGAACGTGAACGAAAAGAAGCAGAAAAACTGAAAAAAGAGCAAATCAAATTTGAAAAGGAGAAGCAAAAATTGATAAAACAACAAAAAAAGATCAAAGAAAGTGATGCTAAACAAAGAGCAAAAGAGGAATCATTATTTTGAAAAAGCGGCATCTGAAATAAAAAAAAAATTGCTGAACTCCGCGAAAGAGAGTCTCAATTGTGATAATATTATTAAATATCAAAAATGTGATATTAATTGTTAACTAATTAATGTAATATCGAAAAATAGAAGCGTGCGAGTATGCACAGGCCATTAGATAGTTTTAGGTATAGCAATAAGGTCTTTTGTACGGAGTGTAGGAGAAAGTATGGCGTTGAGGGATGGAAGAGTGGAGTGGGAGGTGAACGGGGACGGAGGGTCAATTGACCTGAGTTCAGAGTTCAGTTCTGACTGCGTTGCAGACGAAGACGTGTCACGCTTATGTACTACACTGTAATGAACATTTGAATTAAAGCCTGAACTTATTCACATCTAGAGCTAAGAACCTGTATCCCATCCACATCTCAGGGATAAGTATACTACATTTGGGGGCTCAACCGGGATCTAGATTGTGACAGTTCGAGTTTAAAGTTAAGTTTAACAGGGTAGTGTGATAAGATGGCAAACAACGGAGGAGTTAACGAAGTGTTGGGTTTAACCGATGAAGAAGTGGCCCAAATGGCCGTACCAGAGCTAAAAGCTGAGCTCAGGGGAAGGCGCCTCAGGGTATCAGGTCGGAAGCGGGAACTTTTACAGCGGTTGATGGCGGCGTTGAGGTTGGAACGGGAGCACGGGGCGCGAGAGGCCGATGAAGACGACAACGACGACGACGAAGAAGAAGAAGATGAAGACGAAGAAGAGGAACCGGAAGGCATCCCGGAAGACGCCGGGGCAGGCCAAGAGGTGAACCTTCAAAACAACGACGAAGTAGACCGTGCAACCCCAGTAATCCGACGACCGAACAGACCCAAGCAGACGTTATTGCTCTTAAAAGACGTGGAGAACTCATTGGAGAAGTTCAGCGGGGACGATTTGATAAACGTCTCCCGTTGGCTTGAAGATTTTGAAGAGATGGCGGAAGTTTGTGGGTGGACTGACGTACACAAAGTCGCGTTCGGAAAGAAGATGTTGGCGGGTTCAGCGTTGGCTTTTGTGCGGCAGGAAAGATGTACGAAGACGTGGGCTAAGCTCAAGAAAGCCCTGGAGGACGAATTCCAAGAAAAAGTGACAGACCAGCAGATTCACCGAGAGCTGGGGCAAAGGAAGAAGAAAACGGAGGAGACGCTGCAACAGTACATGTACGCTATGCGTGAGATTGCAGGGCAAGGAACAGTGGATACACGATCATTAGTTGAATACATTATTCAGGGCATTCCTGACGAAGTAACAAACAAAAGTGCACTGTATGGTGCCAAGACGATGCAAGAATTGAAAGAGCGGTTCAAACAGTACGAAGCGATGAAAAGGGACATGAAGACGAAGCCAAAGCCGTTCGAGAAGAAAGACGACAAGACGAAGAAGCCGGAAGCAAAAGGTCATCCGAGGAGGCGGGCAGTTGGTGAGAAAAGTGACAAAATGAGGTGTTTTAATTGTGGTGGTGAAGATCACGTTAGTGCGGAGTGTCCGGATAAAGAAAAAGGAGCGAAGTGTTTCAATTGCAACAAGTTTGGGCACATCGCGGCGTGGTGCCCGGACAAGAGGAAAGAATCATGTGTGATCTCAAGACTAGATATGAAGAAGTACACCAAGGAAGTGTCAATAGATGACTCCAAGTTTGTAGCATTAGTGGATACGGGGAGTGATTTAACGTTTATAAGATCAGATGAGTATGTAAGATTGGGGTCACCACCTTCAGGTAACCGCAGAATTGAGTTTGCCGGTGTTGGATCCACTGGTAATGAAACTTGGGGTGATTTTTCTAAGGTAATTAATACTGATGGGCACAATTTGCCAGTAACATTGCATGTAGTATCTAATAAGGTTTTGACAAATCACGGTTTATTGTTGGGTACTGACTTCTTGGACCAAGTAGAAGTTAGGGTCAAACGAGGTGAAGTGACGTTTTTCAAATTAGATAAAGCCAAGACTAACGTAAATGCGCCGGAGATATTTAGTATAAATGTTATAGAGAAGACCAAGGAGGTAGACTTATCTCATGTTGAGGATATACCTTATCGAGACGCTTTGAGAGACATTATTAACGGGTATAAGCCGGAAAAGACGCGGGATGTTGGATTAACTGCTAAAATTGTTTTAAAGAGCGAGAAGCCGATTGTTAGACGGCCGCGAAGACTGGCCCCTTGCGAAAAAAAAGAAGTCGATGATTTAATGAAGATGTGGGTAGAGGACGGAGTGATAAGACCGTCAAATTCTGAATACGCGAGTCCTATAGTAGTAGTAAGGAAAAAAGATGGTTCAATTAGAGTCTGTATAGATTTTCGCGAGTTAAATGAGCTTATTGAATGTCCACATTTCCCGTTGCCGTTAATAGATGATATTTTAGACGCGTTACAGGGTTCGGAATGTTTTACGACGCTAGATTTAAAGAATGGGGTTTTTCATGTATGGCTAGACGAAGAAAGTCGTAAATATACAGGTTTCGTCACACCGACGGGACAGTACCAGTTTTTAAAATTGCCGTTTGGTTTAAAGATTTCCCCGATTGTATTTCAGAAATATATTACGATGATATTTAAGGAGCTTATAGATAAGGGTATTGTCATAGTATACATGGACGATATTGTTATCCTGGCGAAGAATCTCCAGGAGGCATGGTAACGTTTGGTAATGGTTATAAAAGTAGCCGAAGAGTACGGGCTAGTTATAAACTGGGAAAAATGTCGCTTTATGTTAAAAGAAATCGAGTACTTGGGGTATGTCATTTCGAAAGACACCATAAAACCATCTACTCATAAAACCCAGGCCGTGGCAAACTTTCCCAAGCCAACATCTGTCAAAAAAGTCCAAAGTTTCTTGGGACTTACGGGTTATTTTAGAAAATTTATAAGAGGGTACGCGAAGATTGCTAAGCCGTTAACAGATTTGCTGAGAAAGGACGTAAAGTTTCGGTTTGGGGATCATGAAGCAGAAGCATACGAGGCCTTGAAGGCAGTACTGACCAATAATCCTGTGTTAAAATTATACAGAATAGGGGCTAAGACTGAATTGCATACGGATGCGTCTATAGAAGGGTACGGGGCAATATTGATGCAATTAGACCCGGACGACGGGAGGTTCCATCCGGTTTATTTTGCCAGTGGGAAAACAACTCCTGCAGAGTCTAAGTACACGAGTTATGAATTAGAAGTGCTAGCTATTGTTAAGGCACTGGTTAAGTTCAGAGTGTATTTGCTGCCTATACCCTTTATCATTGTAACTGATTGTCAAGCGTTTGCAATGACCATGAAGAAGAAAGATTTATGTTTGCGTGTGGCCAGATGGGCTTTATTGTTGGGTGATTTTAAGTATGAAGTATGTCATCGGCCAGGTAAAAGTATGCAGCATGTTGATGCATTAAGCCGAAATCCATTGCCGAGTGTCATGTGTGTAAGCGAGAGTGAAGATGGGCTGATTGCACGTTTAAGAAGCGCACAAAACAAGGACAGTGAAGTCCGGAAGCTTATAGATGCCGTAACGTGCAGCCGGACCGAGGGGTATGTAATTAGAAATAATATTTTGTACAAAAATTGTAAAGACGATTTGCTAATTGTAGTACCTAAGGCGATGCAGACCCAGGTAGTCAAGCAGGCACACGAACGTGGCCACTTTGGGGTCACAAAGACCGAAGCGTTTGTGAAGCAAGACTTCTGGTTTAAGGGGCTGCGAGAAAAGGTTGAGCACGTGATAGCCAACTGTTTAGACTGTATTTTAGCCGAGCGGAAAATGGGTAGACAAGAGGGGTACTTGAAACCTTTGGACAAAGGAGACTCGCCGTTGGATACTTACCATATTGACCATGTGGGCCCCATGACTGTTACGAAGAAAAGATATGCGCATATTTTTGTAGTGGTGGATGCGTTTACAAAGTTCACGTGGCTTTATCCCACTAAATCTACCGATACAGCGGAGGTATTAGACAGATTGAAAAAGCAAGCTGCCGTTTTTGGAAATCCGAGACGGATCATCTCCGATCGAGGGACAGCATTTACGTCCAATGCATTCAAGGACTACTGTATCGAAGAAGGTGTAGAGCATTCCTTAATTACGACCGGAGTGCCCAGGGGGAACGGACAGGTAGAGAGAGTAAACCGTACTCTCATACCGTTGTTAACAAAACTGACGGCGCCTAATCCAGACGATTGGTACAAGCATGTCGAGAAGGTGCAGAGGTTTTTGAACTCCACAGTCAACAGGAGCACCGGGAAGACGCCATTTCAGTTGCTCGTTGGGGTGGATATGCGGATCAAGGAGGACAGGCAGGTCAGAGAATTGATTGAAGCAGAGTGGACAGCACAATTTGATGAAAACAGGTGTGTGTTGCGCGAGGAGGCAGCAAAAGCGATCACTGAAGCACAAGAGAAGAACAAAAGAAACTACAATAAAGGGAGGAGGGATGCCCGGCAGTACGAGAGCGGCGACTTAGTAGCAATAAGAAGGACGCAGTTCGGAGCTGGTTTAAAGCTGAAAGGCAAGTTTTTGGGTCCGTATAGAGTAATACGGGCATTGCGAAATGACCGCTACACAGTTCGAAAGGTTGGGGAGCACGAAGGGCCTAACCAAACATCAACAACGGCTGACTCCATGAAGCTGTGGGGTGCCAACGACGAGGACGACGATTCAGGTAGCAGCGAAGCAGAATGAAACATCTGAGGGCAGATGTCCTTGCAGAATGGCCGAGTGTAATATCGAAAAATAGAAGCGTGCGAGTATGCACAGGCCATTAGATAGTTTTAGGTATAGCAATAAGGTCTTTTGTACGGAGTGTAGGAGAAAGTATGGCGTTGAGGGATGGAAGAGTGGAGTGGGAGGTGAACGGGGACGGAGGGTCAATTGACCTGAGTTCAGAGTTCAGTTCTGACTGCGTTGCAGACGAAGACGTGTCACGCTTATGTACTACACTGTAATGAACATTTGAATTAAAGCCTGAACTTATTCACATCTAGAGCTAAGAACCTGTATCCCATCCACATCTCAGGGATAAGTATACTACATTAATATAAATCGGAGCTTCCTATCAATGAAGGACGCAAAAGAAAACGAAGACCGATTTAATTCGGAGCGAGCCGAAAAGAAGCAAAAAAACTAAAAAAGAGCACTTAAAATTTGAAAAGGAGAGGGAAGAATTGATGAAACAATAAAAAAAAAAAAAAAATTAAAGCAATTGAGGCTAAACAAAAAGCAAAAGAGGAATCGTTATTGAAAAAGAAGAGGCAGCTGAAAAAGAAAATGCTGAACACCGCCAAAAAGATACTGAATTGTAATAATTATCATTAAATATCGAAAATGTGATAATAATGATTAAATAAATATTTTGGATATGGAATTAATTGTTACGTAATTAATAAAGATCAGATATTATCGGAGATTTAAATGTTGTTATCAAAACACAATTATACATTCGACACAAGACTCGCAGTATTAGGCGCGCAGTAATTGAACAACCCGCAGTATTTGGTGCGCAGTAATACCCTCTCGTTGTTCTAGACCCCGCAGTAATACCAGCATCTGCAATCTTTTTCAAATGCTTTTTATTTAATGAAAAAATCATTTTATCACATTCTTATTTTTTTTTAGGTTCAATATAAGCTAAATATTGATTTGGAAACAAAAAAAAAATCGGTAACTTTAGATGATTTTTCAAAATATGCTCATCAAGCTGGCCCCGCATTTCAAACCGAAGTAATACCCACACTCACCCTAGCTGGAAGAAAAAAAAATAATTTCCAAACAAATTAATTCTTCCGCCGTAATAAGACCTTTTTCTCAGTGCAATCGATCTCATACTATTACGATTTTAATTTTCATTTTTGTTATCAACATTATTGGTATTATTACTCCTATCATTGATACATATTGGGATCTCACCATTGCTGGCTTGGATGAACTGATGAAGCCAATCTTTAAGATGCAGAGCACCTTGACTGTGACGCGTTGCGAGTGCCCCTGGAGACCACCAGAGAACGACATGATCCAAAATACTTGACACTGCACCCCAAGCAACTACCTGATAATGAGCTGCAACCTTTTCCAGAACGCCATTTTTCAATTTGCATTCACCTATAAGGCAAGTAAATTATCCACCCCAATTCATTCGTATTGTGTTAGCTGTCGCACAATTGAAATACAATATTGATTTGATGCTTGCAAGGAAAAGTCCCAAGGTGCCCCCGCCAACCACCCGATTTTGCTCATTTCGGAATATGCTATTTGTCATCGAAATCTGAGCGACTGGTACTTATCTTTTATCGACGTAGAAACGGTTTAAGGGGGTGCAATCGACCCCCAAAGTTGGACATCACAGCAGTAGTTTCGCAGTTTCTCATATTTTTAGTCGACGTATTTTAATGAAACTAACTGGAGGACAATTTTGATCGTAAATAATAAAAAATTTATCTTATCCGATTATGACGGGGTTAAATGATAAAAAATTATAGGAATCACAAATTACAAATTATTTATAACTAGAAAACTATTGCTCATATTTCAACGCAATTCATTGCATCTCAAAGAGCAGAAAAATGTGGGGGGATGAGTGTTCTTGCGTTTTTCGATTTAACGTTATATACGGGGTGACCTACCCCTGTATACGTGCAACCAAGTTCCGATTATATTGATGCTATTTTACTTTGGTTCGATTTATTTAATTTTGCAAAGCTCTTTCTAAGCAAATTTGGGGAGTTTATTTATTTAGATAACATTCGGATGCGTCACTGAGAAAAACTACTTTCCAAAAGGGTATCCCTGGTTTAATCGGGGCAAAATGCCTCTGTATCCATTCAGAAATGATCTTAGGTCGGAAAAATATTTATCAGGCAGGTCTCGACATTTTGTAGCTATTGAAACAACTTTCTCTCAAGCCATGGTCAAAAATAGTATAAGAATGGCCAAAAGTGCAAAAATCGTCATTTTCGACGTGGTGCACCATTCACACAAATACGACATAATTCGTGAAGGTGATTTACATCTAAATTAACGAAATGATGTAAAGGTTGTGTAACGTCGATTAGCTTTGAAAATATAACGATTCTTCACTTGTATGAATCTTGTTCGGAACCTTCGGAGTTCGTCCATGCGCCTTAATTAATTGACATGGAAGCTCTTTTGGTAATTAATTACCATAATTTTTTTCACAAGGGTCGGTGAATCGAGTTTTGAGATGAAAAATCTAATTATTTGAATGTCATTTTAACCCCCCCCCCCCCCCCCCACCGAGAGAAGGTGAAGGGGGTAATTGATTATGAACCGCTGGGCAGATATTTTTCCATACCGGGACAATCTCTTGAAACTATACATACAATGCCCATGCGCCAAATAATTCAATCTCATTGGTCGGCGAAATCGCCCCGCGGCAATGTTTTCGTCTGTTGAGCAGGGGGCCAACGTACACAAAATGAGACAAGACTCAAGAGCTGTGGATCTCTCGTGCATAAAACCGCGGATTGAGGTTATGTTGCTGTTTATTTTTGCGTAGCGTGAATTGTCACAGAAGAATAGTATCGTTCAGCAATACCGTGGTCAATATCGGAAGATATTCAACCGACGCAAATGTCAAATGATACAGAAATTAGATGTTATTTATTGAAAGAAAAAAATCTGAAATTCAATGTGAAATGTCATTAACAAGTGGGAGTCTGGACAAACAGAGGTAGGTAAGTAAAAGCAACGTTTATTGTGAACAGATTCGTTATTTACATAAAATTAAAAATGCGTCTCATTAATGATTTATGTTTTGTGCATTTTATTGGAAATTAGTTGTATCTAAAAATACCAAAAGATCCTGTCTGATAGTAATAGCTTCTAATATTTTCAGGTACGAAATAATTCATTGTCAAAGCGGGACTAAATTTGTCAGGCATGGAAGCATGTAGGTAAATTTATAATTACGTGATCTTTGACAATTACAATATTTTAACATGGATTCAATGATAAAATTCATTTTTTTTTTCATCAGGCTCGAAGCTTAAACTTTGATTAACACGAGGACAATTATGCCTTACCTGATGGTCAAAACGTTTAGGTGGCAAGGATGCTGGTTTCTCGAGCGGTGCAATCATTATAACCATCGAACCTGGTTGTTCCATCAGACATCAGGTGCCAGAATGAATTTCATCAGGCCATCGCCACCTTCTGAACATCAGTTGAGGCAAAATTGAAGAGCGGGATATACTATAGATCGTAATGGCTGAATATCCCATCATTTTACGTTGATCGAGCCAACAGGGATAAATTTGTTACTCAACCGTTGCCGTCAATTCATTCTACCGAGGAATCATTCTGTCCACCATTGTAATTCAAGCATTATTATTGACCAGCACTGTTTTTCAAACTTTATACCATTTGATTTGGTGTCTTATTTTGAAGCTCACCTTTACTCTCTTTGGCATTGAATTCAGATAGATAGTTTTTCATGTCCTCAATTAGATTGTAGGGTTAAATTTTGCCAGGCAAACTGAATCAATCTAAATCTAGAATTGTTAAATAATTTCAGTTAAAAATGTCTTTAAATTCAATCTCAGTTGACGGTGTCATCTGGCTAGCTAGTTGCACGATAACTTAAAACCAAATTCAATTTTACACTTTTTATAGGGTCCTACGCTAAGACTGAAAGCTTGTGAATCCCCATTTACCGCAATTATTTCTGCATTTCACGTTAGCATTGTCTGGAGCAAAAAAAATCTCATTTTGAGATTGGAAATGGAACCTGAAACGCAGAAGTTATTCAGTAGCACGAATTGAAAACCAAGAATTTTGTAATGGTTCCTGCACCAAAGGGACTCTTTCCAAATATGCTTGTCACAAGGTGATGTTCGGAGGACTATGAACAAGATATTGTATCGGATTACATTATTTGGAAAAAAATCTTCATGAACTTCGTGAAAAATTAGATATTCATTTATTTTGATGGAACAAGGGACACAATCTTGAATCCGATAAGTAAATGTCCTCGTCATAATGTTCTGACATTAGTCTAAAACATGATTGTCCTTGAAGCTAATTGTGACGTTAGAGCGCATTTTGAGAAAGTTGATTTTCAACTCGTGTCACAGGATGTGATCTACGATCTTGAGTTCTACGCTTCCGATTAGATTTTCTTTGTTTCGAACCGCACTAACACGAAATACAGAAATCATTTTAATAAATCTAATATTACTTGAATTTTCAATTTGAGTATTAGGTTCCCTTCATTCATTTATTCGAACATCATTGAAAATTTGCGAAATGAACTTTGATAATCATTGGAAAATTTTTAATAGTAGTAGCAATAATTTATTGCTCGGAAAAAAAACATTGACTACCGACTATTTGTAAATTTTGTTGATCTATTTTCGAAGAAAAAAAGATTCACAGTTCTGTTACAAATAGTGTGATATTTAAATTTCTTGAACACTCCGTAAATGTCCTATTTTCAAAAGTGATAAAATTCAATATTACCGCCTGAAATCACAAGAGAGTGAGAAAGTTGCTTAGTTGCTTGAAAGTGGCGATGATCTTGGTACGTGTGATAAATTGAATAGGCAGATAACAGTAAATATTAGAGATGTAATTTTTTGACCGTATCACCTGTTGACAGAAAAAAATTTCATTGTTATTTCCAATGTACGAAATCATAAAAGTGATCAAATAAAATGTTCCCACCTACCTGCTGCATTTCTTTCAAGCACTCAACATTTAAACAGATTTCTCATTTCAGTCGAATAAAGCCAATTTTCAAAGAGCATTGCCATCAACTTTTCGAGTCACTACCTCGACTGTTTGAGATTCTAATTTCAAAAATTCGTATGAACTACATCGCCGCCAGAAACAGAGGTTGACAGCTGAAACTCGGAGTGGCCAGCCTGCCCGAGCAGCCGATAAAACTCGCGCATGCGCATTGTATGTATAGTTTGAAGAGATTGTCCCGGTATAATAATAAACCAAGATGGCTATAAAGTGTGGGACATGATATATACAGTTCATCCTATGACTAGTAAGTTTATGTGGGCAGCGACAAAATCTCAAGGCACTGTGTCGGTTTGCCCAGGTACCAATTGCCGCTTGTCATCTTGCCAACTCAGAGCCAATTTATTCTGTACGTTAGTGCTAACTTCGTGTTTTTTGGAACGTATTAAATATTGTGTTCGGGTAAACTCTTTGTAAGCAAACAGATAGCGTTTATGATTCTTAAACGTGATGGTGTTCAACGTTGCACTTTTTACACCCTTGGTTTGTTTGCTCACTCTGATGCGATTGACGTGTATTTTTCCATCACCACTAATGGTGGTGAATGTGTACAGTTTCGCTCGTAACCCGATGAACTTCGTCATCATTTTTCGGTTGTTTTCATCCTTTATTAGGCCCAGACGTTTCTTGTGTTTGAGTGAAACACCGTACACATTGTTGGGAGAGTAGTCATAAGTGTCAAACATTGTGTCAAAATCACGTTTTACGACATCATAGATATTAGGTACATCAAATTGATGAATAAGGCTGTCGGTATCGGTGAACATCAATTTGGCCTGTCTGTTCATCAAGTTAAATTTAACAGAATTATAATGAAAATCGTGCAGAATAATTTTGTAATACTGGAGTAAAGTTCGATACTATTTATTTCTATAATAACCATATCTGTGTCAAATATGGCACGGCTGTGAAACTTTGCCTGAGGAATAAGCGTTCTCGCACCACCTCTACCCTCCCATTTTGAGATCGAGTTGACATCTTTGTAATTTCGCACATTCTCCATACTCTTACCAAACACAGCGTTATTCATGAGTTTATAGAAGTATTTCTTGAACTCAATTTTGGACTGTTTGCGCATGCCAGTGTTGAGAGTGATGTAAGGCTGTATCCTGGAGATTACATGAACTTTAAAACTCGATGGACTTTCGTTAAATTTAATTCTAAGCTTTAACATTGCTACAAATTTCTATAGTGTAATATATATTTTGTTTCGAATAAAGGGTGGTGGTGAGTTTCTTGCTTTTATCACCTGGATGTGTGAAATATTCCGGACAAAAGGGCAAATTTTCATGATCCTCATAGAGCTCTACAGAATAGCCCAAATCAGCCTCCAGCATGTAACCGATCGGTGACGCATCCCAGTGAGTTATGTCGATGGAATTATGCTTCTACTCGAATGAACTTATCCGTGAATGTGCACTCATAGTCCGCACCATGTATATTGTTCACGTCGGAATACGTGAGATATGATTCCACTTTACTTGGATAAAAATCTTCCCCCACAAATCTTTTATTGGCTAAAGCGCGTTGATCAAAGCATTGTGCTTCGCCGCCACGAACAATTCTTTCAATGAAATAATTTTTATGGTCATCTAAAACTTCTAAATTTACTTTCGTGTGTTCAAGTATCGTGTCAAAAGCGAGCCCCGGCGCTATGTAGTAGTGCAACCGATCTAAATCATACGTTTTAAAGTAGCTAGCCCTGCAATTTTGTAAATATCGGAAAGCAAAAGAACATCCGTGTTTAAATGTAAATCAGAACACTCCCCTGATGATTCTTAATGAAATTCCCCCCAAACACTTCTAGCATGCTCTTAATCGGTGTCTGTAATATTTGAATCACAGAGGTGCGAGTAGAAATGCATTTTCGCCCGTAATCGTGTGATATTGATTTTACTGCAACAGTCAACATATTCATGATGAGAAGCGCCTTTGCGGCTCATCAACCTAAACTGTGAAGGATTAGTATGAAATTCCAGCATTACGTGCTTATTTGCATCGTTTAAATATGAAGAAAATTTATTGATACTGCTGGCTATAAATCGAAGTGAATAAAAAAGAAAATGATAAATCTCAAGCACATCATCGTTCCATTGACTTGCTTCCTGAAGTACATATATTTTTTTTTTTTTTATTTATGGGCAGCAATGTAATTTCATCGGGAGCAATTTTATTAAAAAGTGCGAAACGTGAGCAGAAAAATTGTGAAAAACTATTGCATTTTATGCGTCTCTCTTAAATTTAAATTACACCGATTATAAGCACGGCTGCGATATTTACCTGTGAAATGACAGTGATTGTGGCACTTTTCCTCCTGAGGGGTAAATGGCTTTACGTAAATATAGTAATTTTTCGTACGCATGTGGCGATTGCGTTGCACTTGGGTAAGAAACTCCAGTGGAATTATATTTTTAATGCGCGACTCACTTGAACTGGTAAATCTTAAGGCTGCCACATGAACCAATCTATACAATTAGCGCTGCGTTCATCGTGAAGCTCAGATAAAGTCTCATCGTACAAGCAACGTACGTAGTATGCTATACTGTGCGTGATGTGCTTTCAAAATTCGTGCGTTTTGCGACGCAACGTGTGCATTTTGAATTCATCTACTGGCACCGGATTTAATATACATTCAAAATCAGCGTAAACTATACGGAGAGACAAATTGTTGCATAAAGTCCTGTAATTACTGGCATTTTGAGGATATATCGACATTTTTTGCAATATTTCTCACAGTGATAGTAAAAGCTGATATTTCAATTCTACATTTTACTAGTTGACCAGAACAATAAGTACCGAACTGGTGTCAATGATTGTAATCTGCAAATAGTACAAATAAGTGTAGTATAAAGAGGTATTTGTATTATCAAATGATCCCAAAGAAATAGAAATAATGAACTAGCGAATTAAAACGTTGCCCCTCAAAATACTGGAAAAATTCCCATCCCGCACAGAAAAATAGAGTAGATGTTATACATCTTGGACTGACTGCATCAAAACATAATGAAAGTCGACGACTTGTACTACAAGGATTGCCAGCGAGAATAACAAATTCGTCGCCGAAAATTTCCGGGTGCATCCGACACCAACCGAGCGTCGCTAAGCAATGAACATGCAACGCTTACGGCTCCACGTGCTCGACGTTGTCGCGTTTTACGATTTATGTGGGCTTTGTTCGTAATCAGTGTAATTCTTACTGTAGTACATTACGGCTCATATGTGGTATATGAGGAGGGTTCTGTGTCAATCTGTTTTACCAACCTCAGCGGCAGCTGCAGGATGGGCCTCGCCTGTAGTCGATGTGTGACCGACCGAGTGTCGGTGTGTTACCAACCTACGCTAACCTGACCCAACCCATCCTAACCCAACCTGCGAGATGGCCAACTAACCTACAAGATGGCGGACTGACCCGCAAGATAGCTTACAGACCCAGTGCAGCCAGATCGTGGGTAGAAGTTACCACCTCTCCGACTCTCTACCCACAGCGCACACAATCACAACTAGTGTGTCCGTGAACAGGCGGTGCCGACGCTACTCAAAAATAGTCGAGAGCGGCCGAAGATCGCTTCTCCTCACGCGTTAATATTCTCCCGTCGACTATTTTCGAGTAGCGTCGGCACCGCCTGTTCACGGACAACACTAGTTGTGATTGTGTGCGCTGTGGGTAGAGAGTCGGAGAGGTGGTAACTTCTACCCACGATCTGGCTGCATTGTACAGACCTGCAAGATTGCTGAACAGCCTACAAGATGGCGGAAGAGATGACGTCGTCGTTGTCGTCGTCGTCGTCGTCGTCGTCGTCGTCGTCGTCGTCGCCGTCGCCGTCACCGTCACCGTCACCTTCACCACCATCATCATCATCACCATCATCATCATCATCATCATTCTTATTATTATTATTATTTTGTAACATACTTTATGTGATAAGCTTTTATTGAAGTCACTCTATCTAATAAAAAAGTTTCGAACAAATGAACATGTATAAAAAGATTATAATAACAATAGTATACGCATGAAGTTGGCGGTGGGGTGAGATGCCGAAAACAAAACAAAAAGCATCTAGCAAACAAAACTTCCTTGGACAGCTGTCATCGGCTGTTTATGATAGTCTTTGACGAATATCTTCATAGGTATCTGTTTCTGACGCGCAAAATATGAACATGCAAACGAAAATTATCAAGATGATTCCCGACGGGAATTGTCTTTTTCGCGCGTTGGCGTATTGTGTATACGGCACTCAAGATCGACACACAGAGGTGAGACTGAGTATCGTTTCAAATATAGTGGATAATTGGTCTACATTTGCGGGTTTTATTACAGGTAATAAGTCAAACGGTGCTGTGATTAGGTTACCTGGTGATTACAAATCACATATGAATAACAATGGAATTTACGTGGGAAAAGCAGAATTAGCTACAGCTGCGGACATTGTTAAGATATGTTTAATCGTGTATCGCGAAGAACAAATTCATCCACACCGGATCGGATCACAAAATGAAACACAATTCTCGCTACTCTTCACCGGCAACGGAGACAGTGGGCACTTTAATGTCTTGCAGAACCAAAATAAAATTCAGATAGTAAGTAATAAGTATCAAAAGTAACGAGCAAATGATAGTGGATCTAAATATATCACCAAACAGTCAAAAGGACAGCCAGGATTTACGATGACAATAGAGAAAGGAGGAGTTTCAAGCAGCAGACAAGGCGTTGAAGATGGTGGATGGTCGGAAGTATCACAAAAGAAAGAGGAAAATAAAATTGTAAGTGCGAACAACCAAATAAGCCATAGAATAATATCCAACAAATATTCGTATAACCAGGCAAGAGGACGACCAGGATCGATGTTAATCACAAGAGAAAGAGGTGTTTTGCGGAGTGAACAGCAACGCAAATATAGAGAAAAACATAATATAAAGAAGGTGATTTTGGAGAATAACCGGCAGAGCGGTAGTAAAAATAATTCAACGAAGGGTGTCGAAGAATTAGAAGAATCGATTGTGATTATTGATTTGGAAAATAAATCAAGAGGACGACCGACCAATGTGATGGACAGAGAAGAGCGAAAAATTACACGACGAGAACAGCAGCGAAAATATAAGGAAGCGAACAAAAAATATCATACTGGCTTTTCAACCAACGAACACAAGGGAGGAGTTTCAACCAGCAGACAAGGCGATGGAGACGGTGGATGGTCGGAGGTATCACAAAAGAAAAAGGAAAATAAAATTGTAAGTGCATATAACCAAATAAGCCATGGAATAATAATACACAAATATTTCTATAACCAGGCAAGAGGATGACCAGGATCTATGTTGACCACAAGAGAAAGAGGTGTTTTGCGGAGTGAACAGCAACACAAATATAGAGAAAAAAATTATATAAAGAAGGTGATTTTGGAGAATAACAGGCAGCGCGGTAGCAAAAATAATTCAGCAAGTCAAGGAGATAGATCGATATCAATGGTGAAGGAACACCAATTTTCAACCAACGAACAGAAGCTTAGATTGATGAAAAAAAGAAAAGTAAGCACAGAAGGAATTGAACTGGACAGCAAGAGACAACGAGTAGATGAAACGACAGACGAAAAAGAAGTGTATCAACAACTTATGAGCAAGAAGATCTCAACATCGGTCCGCACAACAGGATCTCAACGGTCCAAGGAGCTGCGCCCGCATCTGGCTCCGCCTTGATGACAACGAATGTAAGCTCTTTGAAAAGTTTGTTAATTAATGAGAAATAATTCAATTCTGTTTTGAAAGATCCGTAAAAGAACAAGCCAACAACCCTACGCCGTTTGAAGAAAAACGGTAACCGACTGAGAGCCTGAAGAAGATATGTGACCAGGGCTCCATATTCACGGCTCAACAACGGTCCGCGCAATGGGATCTAAACGGTCCAAGGAGCTGTGCCCGCATCTTGCTCCGCCTGGATGACAACGAATGTAAGCTCTTTGAAAAGTTTGTTAATTAATGAGAAATAATTTAATTCTAATTCCGTAAAAAATCAAGCCTATCTTAAAATCATTCTCTCTCAATTACAGAGCAACGCTCGGGGCGATTGTTAGGTACAACACAGAAAATCAAGTTGACCGAAACCCGATTTCGACTAATGAAGTGTCACCCCGCCTCGAACCTACAAAATGGAGACCAGCTGCACAAAATAATGATTGCAGGAAAGCAATTATTGAAACACAATTTCATGTAATCTTTGTGTTACCGTTCACACCCCCTACATAACATTATTTCTGAAAACGCGACAACACACATCCCCTACTTTTTTCCGCTCTTTTGAATGCAGTAACTTGTATTCAAATATGAGCAATAGTTTTTTAGTTATAAATAATTTGTAACTTCTAACCCTTATCATTTTTCACTATTCAACCCCGTCATAATCGAACAAAATGCATTTTACATCATTCGCCATGAGAATTAAGGCCCACTGTTGCGGTACAGCACTAGTACGGCTCCACCCAACTACGGAATTCCATCACATGCCATGGCTATCCATGGCTCCACCCGGCGACGCACGATATAAAACTTTTGATTTTTGAAAACTGAATTTTTTTCAAATCTTTATAATAAAAACAGAGTCTTCAAACTTCAAAAGTGTCGTACCGTGCGAGGTCAGGGGAAGTAGCGGACAGCCGCGGGATGCAACAGGATTTCGTAACCAGGCGGAGCCGTTCCGATCCCATGCCGATCCGGTACTGTACGACCAGAGAGGGCGTTGGCCTTTATGCTCCAATCGGTTTCGTTCAAATATTTGAACCGCAAATATGCAGAACTGAGAAAATATCCCAGCCTGAAAATGCCCAGCTTGGGGGGGTTATTTCACCTCTTCAATCCTTTCTCTGCCGATTAAAAGACGTATCGCTTAAACTTCGATGAAGAATAAGACATCCTAAAATGAGCGAGACCTTTGCTTGTTAGTGTGCATAATAGCTGTAAACCAATTCTTGTAACTACCTTGAACAAACTTCACAGCACCAGAGCCTAAGAGTTCAGAAGAAATATTTGTGGCCACGTTCAGAATCTTGCTGACAAGTTTATTTTGAGCATTCACCAATGTTTGCATACTTTCCGTATTTGATTCCACTTTACCAGGCAATGATGCATTTGAAATGGAAGGTGTCATGTGTCTTGTAAGAGCACTGTGAACAGAGAAAAAATATTTTAGTTAACACAGGCTCTTGCGGTATGGGTTATAATTCTACGTGAACTTAGCATCTCATAAATAAATCAAAATTTTGTTCGCTTTCAGATGAGTTCTAGAGTTAGAACAGAGAGAGAAAATTATTGAATATCTTAATTAATCTAACGTGGTATTATCACTAATTTTATATTACTACTGCGTTAGGCCCCTCATCAATCTTCAACTACAAAATCTATTTTTTTTCTCGTTTTTTTTTGCTGCACGCTGGAGGATCTACAAATCCAAAAATCGAACTCTGTTGAAACTTTCAGTTGTGCGTTTAAATTAATTTATAAAATTAGATGAATGCGTGGGAGTTTCGTATCGCCCTTTTTAAAAATTAACAATGGTTTTTTAGCTTCCATTGGTTTTAATTATTGTTTTCTTCGTGTTGTTTATCAAATTTGAAATATCCCACGTTATTACCAGATGGTTTTGTAAATATATAGTCGTTGTGAGGATGTCCCCAACTCGGGCCGAAACTTGAACAATTTTTTGGTTGTCGTTACTGACCTTTATTTCCAAGAAAAATATTGACTCAAAATTATCGTGGTCAAGAGACTATTATTCATTGATAAAATTTAATATTTGAAAATATTGGTAGAATAAAAGTTATCGTTCTTATCATCATCTTACTCCCTCGGTTCTCATACCGCTCTAGAAAAATGCTCCCTCTACTCCTGAACTGCAACTAGCCGGTCCCTTGCATACTTCCCCTTACATGTTCTCACTCTCAAGTCATCTTCCATTCGGCTGACATGTAAATTTAACTCTCTTCCCTTTTCGTCGTACACATTTTTTTAAATTACTCTCTATATCTTTTACAATAAATCTTCATTCTCAATACGAGTTCCTCTGATTTCCTCTAATGATTTTAACGTCCGCGTATTCGACCGTTTACGCACCCGAAATAGACCGTAATAACATCACGGCTGGGTGTGGATGCCATCATCGATAGCCGCTCGTCGTGATCACAATCATCTACCCCGTAACATTAGTATTTTTCATTCTTCTAATCACAAGTTGAAATTGTGATTAGTATATTTTTTCCAACTACATATTACATTTGTAATTTTCAATTGAATTGTAATTAATTCACATAACGCCAAACGCTGGTTACACATCTCTAGAATAAGCGTTTTTCTGCAACCCTTTTCACGATGGAGGATGTCAATACCAGAAAAATTAAAACTATGATTACGATTTAATCGGTGTTTTCGACAAAGTAGCAATGTAACAGTTCAAATGAAAGTATTACCTCGCGCTCATTACCTCACTTTATTTGCTATTTAGAATTGTCCACACATATGTATTCATACTCTCGTGCAATGTTCATGCGTCCGTCTCTCTATTTTAAATCCTGCCGCTTACCCATGTCGCGCTCTAAAACCGATCAGCTGCATACTTCATGAACTGTACTATTGCAAAATGATGTCTGTGTGTTATCCATGTGTATTATTTTGATTCTGTGAACCTTTAGATGTTGTGCAGATCTCTTGCAGTGCAGATCATATCGCTTTATTGACTCTTGTTCTCTATTACTAATTCGCAGTTTCCACGTCAACGATTCAGTGGTTATTGCTATTCTCCAAACACCCATCGAGAAATGTTCTGAATTGATCTACGAAATTCGTTGCATTGATTACGACAAATGTTACATAGAACAAACTAGTAAACATTTTGAGACCAGAACTAATGAACATAAGCGAAACATTCAATCAAATCAAGAAAAATATGCCCAGAAAACACATCTTGGATCATTGGCAAAACGTTTATATGACTGATTGACATAATCATCTTAGTGTTGTGGTGGATCTTGGAAATGTAGGTCTTTTGTTAACAACAGATTTTGCCGTCAACATTTAGACTCTGATTAAAGTCATCCTCAGAACATATTTAATGCATCTACTGGAAACAATTATTTACAATACATTGTTGGTGCCGAATTGGAACAAACTTAATAATATATAATAAAAGTAGAAATGATAATAAAAAAATAAAACATGAACTATGTATATAAAAACAAAGGAAACTAACCTTATATAATATAATCAAATGTTAAAAACGGTGAGAAGTCAATCGATAAAATAACACAGTTATAATGTTGGTTGTCACTTTTTTTTACTTTCTTTATCTCTCATCGCTCCATTAAGTTTACTGATGGTTAAACTGGCGATCTAGTCAAAAAAGTTTTTTTCTTTACACACCACCACTCTGTCTAAAGATCGTTACGTTTAAACATAATGATTTTATACTGATGTAACGTTGCAATCTCATAAATTTTTTGTGCTCAGCATAGCTAAGATGCACTCGTTATGCATTATATGTATTATGAATACATATGTTTTCCACAGTATGAGTACTTAAAATTATCACGTATCCATGTGATGTAATTAATTCATTATTATGTCAATATCATATTCTCAGAATATTTTCATATCTGACACCGCTAGGATATACCCAGCACGTACCATTAATACGTATCCGTTACTATCTGAGTGATCGAAACTGTTATGTAAAAGTAGTTCTGGATTTGTAACTTCCTTACATGTGATGACACAGCGTGTAAAATTCTTCATATCGTCGATATATTCGTTATTCCCTCAAAACTTACAGTCTTCGTTACATAATGGGTACGGAAGCTAAATGATATGCGATGAATGTAACACTAATACGAAAAGGTTATACATAATTGTTTGAGTTTGATCTTGCCGAATTACGTAAATTTTACATGTAAATTTCACTGTACATTTAATGAACACTCATAACGTTTCGAATACATGTCGGATTATAAAATCTTTCAACCGGAATACCTAAGTACAGCTTGACTTATACTTCGGAACGTTCTTAAATTATGGGTAGCGAAAATTCAAATGATCTACTCTAGTGCTCGTCCACAATTATAACCATGAATGTGCATTTTCGTTCGTAAAGAAGTTTGTTATTGATCGATGTTTGTATATTTATAGGTTAGGTTAGGTAGGCAGTAGGGGTGTGCGGGTACCCGGAATTTCGGGTAATCGAACTCGGGTTCGGGTCGGGTTTGCATCGGATCGGGTTTTTTTGGCAAACCCAAAATTTTCGGGTAGTCCGAAAACTTCAGGTAAACCGACATTTTAAAAATCTCTGTTCACTTTAGAAATCCAGGATTTTTGGAGAAGTGAAAACAGCCGCGAGCAAGATTTTTTAAAACTCCGCAATTTTCAGCAAATCCAACGTTTTTAAGGAACTCGGAAATTTTAGTAATACGAATTTTCCAGGTAACCCGGAATTTTCGGGTGACTCAAGATTTTTGGGTAATCGGAAAGTTTCTGGTAATCCGACATTTTCGGGTAGTCGATCCGAAAGTAATCCATTTTACCCGACCCGACTCGACCCGAAGAATTTCAGTACCCGCACACCCTAGTTGGCCAGTATAACTACTGTAGACTCGTATAGTGAACTTTTGCATTTCTGATAGCTCTAGTGCTAACGATCCGCTAGTTAATTATCAATGAAGAATATTTAAAAATAACTTGTGTCACTATAGATGATATACTATTAGAAGACAAAGGCAAGTTTGAATAGCACCGAAAAAAGTTTCCTCAATCATACAATATATGGTTAATTGTGCAAATATTATAAAAAAATTATTTTCCAAACCGTAAGTATGTACTATTCAACATTTGTTTCTTTAAATATCCGTAAAAGCAATGTAATAATTTCAGGTCTGTATTTAAAACTATATTTTGAGTTATTTTGCAGGTTCGATTGATTGTCATGATGTCGAAAATGAAGGTAAAAGATCGCAGTTTTGCGACAAAAAGACATAGAAAGCGACTACTAAGAGCTGAAATATACGTAATGAAGAAAAGCTTTGATATTGCAAAGGAAGGTAATAACCCAGCAAATACACTTGGTGCAAAGGTATCACTGTGACATCACCCTTTGAGATTACTGTAATATATCGGGAGTTATGTAAACAGTATGTGACACTATTATCTGGTAATGACTTTGATGTTTCTGGGATGTACTAGTTATACAGCAGTGTACCGCTACTTAGAAATCACAAATTGTATCGAACATGTACGTCACGGTTTTACTTGCATGTGCATTCTGTGCAATCGACATTGGTGCTACATTACACTGAGATATCACTGTTACATAACGATGTAAGTCAATGATGTATAACTCTGTGATCTCATAATGACGTTGATATTTCTGCGATGTACGTGATGTATTACAGTATAATGCCACACTAAGATCATGGATTGAATCTAAATCATGTTTTACGAGGTACAATCCTCGTGCATTCCTTGGAATCGATATTTTTGTTACCTAACAGAGATGTCACGAATTCACGCCACCGAGAAAGCGCAAAGTTCATTTCTTGTAACACAAAATACACTACGAGTCGTGTACAGTTACAAGTTCATTATATAGTCTTTTTTACAAGAAATTAATTGCACGCGATTTTTAAATATTTTTGTGCTCTACAAAATACTTCTCGAAAAACATGGAAATTATTCATGTTGATTGATAACATTTGTGTTACAAGGTATTCTCAATAATAACATATTTACACGCAGGGCTATTATTTATTAATATACATTTTCGTATTGCCAAATACACAAGCATATTACTAAATATACAGTATAAATAATTAGATTAAACTCAAAATTATGTGTGGTGACGATATTATAAGTTCAAAAGTGCCCGCAAAATTTTGCGAAGCACAGCCATTTCGATTTAGGCGTCAGGCGGGAAAAACGGCTCAGAATTTGAAAAAGTCTACGGGAAGATGCCCAACCAACTGATTTATAATTCCCCGTAGTGATTGTTTAATCATTGTGAACGATAATTCAAATTGAATTAACACATCGACATCGTCAGTAAATAGCCGTACGCATATTAACGTGTAAGTCAAAAATGAAAAATAAAATCAAGTCACGAGATCCAAGCAATGAACAATTTTTACAAACTTCTTCGCATTACGGAATCGCCGCGAAGAAAACTCAAGAAGAATGTGGATTCCAAATTTTATCGAAAGATACGCAAAATCACACAGAGAATTACACGGCGGAGCTGCTGCCGAGTATTAAATCAAGAGATGAGTGATTTTTAATATATTTATGACTGACCAACTTTTTACATCATCACTTTAGACAATTTTATATCCCAGTGTGAATTCTACTTGTGAATGTTTGGAATGAATGTGTAATTTTGATCGTTAGAATAATGGACAGGATTTAAAAAGTTTTTACATGTTATATATATTTTAGTTATATTTCATCTACATTTTATTTATATTTTATTTATATTCCCATTATATTTTATTCATATTTTATTTATTTTTCATTCACGTTTTATTTATGTTATTTATATTTCATTTACATTTCATTTTTTTCATTTATAGTCAATGTCATATTTATAGTCGTACTCGTCATTTTTTTTTTTTTTTTTTAAGTCTGTCCTTTTATTTCATATTTTTTCTTTTATGTTGACAATAGACTCAAATTCTTCACCTTCCCCTTATTGATATATGTTTTTGACCTCCCACATCAATCAGAATATAGGCAAAAACAAAAATAGAAACAATTATTTACAGTGTCATCTATACATTTTCGATGAATAATAATCTCAACATATAAGTAACAGAAACTCTTCCAGCTTTGAACCAAATAATTTGATTTGTTCATAGTCATATTATATATTCTCAAGCTATTTATAATCATTGCCAACTAATATTGAGCGTTAGGAGAAAAATCTTTTTCAATATATTCAGAAAATTTATCATAGGAACTCTTCAAGGCTTGCAGAAAACAAATTAAAAAACTAAAGACAACTGTTACAGAAAGTATGACGATATATATTAAGGGGAAACCCTATGTATAATCTAACTGGGTCAAAATCAGTATTATTATAATACTTCAAATGACTACAAAAGCTATATACGCATATCTAATTCTTTAAATTATGGTATAATGTCGGTTAAAAAAATATTTCAATCTCCTGGGATGAAACTTGAAGCGCAAGGAACATTTGGCAGAACCTCATCGAAGGGTACTACGAAAGATTTAAGTTTCCTCGTAGAAGGTTGAAATTATTCTTCCACCAACATTGAACCATAATCTAAAAAATTAGATATACATTCTTCGAATGACTTCATCAAGTTGGCATTCCATATATAAATCGGATGCCAAATTTCGCTGTCAGTGTTTCTATTATGCCTATATTTTCTGGTATCATTACTATATTGTTTCGGTAGGGGTGTGCGGGTGTACTGAAATTCTTCGGGTCGGGTCGCGTAAAATGGATTACTTTCTGGTCGCGATTACCCAAAAATCCCGATTTGTCCGAAAAACTCGTATTACTAAGATTCCCGAGTTCCTCAAAAATGTTGGGTTTGCCGAAAATTGCAGTTTTCGAAAATTTTGCTCGCGGCTATTTTCGCTCCTCCGAACGTACCGGGATTTCTAAAGTAAACAGAGATTTTTGAAAATTTCGGACTACCCGAAGTTTTTAGATTACCCGAAGTTTTCACATTACCCGATGCTTTCGGATTACCCGAAGTTTTCGGACTACCCAAAGATTTCGGGTTTGCCAAAAAACCCGACCCGATGCAAACGCGACCCGAACCTGATTTCGAGTACCCGAAATTTCGTGTACCCCCACACCCCTAGTTTTCGGTAACCGATATGGGAAGATTTTCTTTTTTCACTACCTAACTGCTGTGAAAGCTGTAAAGGCACTTAACAATCTGGAATAGTAAAATTGCTGAATGAAAGCACAATATATAGGTGTTACGTATTGAAAATACGTAATTCTAAGATATGAAATACAGGTATATATTTATTCAAATCTAAGCTACAAATTATTGTTGAAATAAATATTGATTATCGATATGAATTTCTTTCAATCATATCATTACATAAAATTTTGAGCCAGCAAAATTAATATTTTCACAATAGAAAAATATTGAGCACACAAACAATATATGATTTCGAATTCTTATGTGTTTCAAGAACAAAACTGATCCAAGCAAAATGTTTTCAAACTGTTTGCACCGGATTATATCTAAAAGCATATCATATATTATACCTCTCCCCCCCACTTTAAAAAAAATGAATTAATCGATACATGGAAAATTAAGAGCTATTTATGAGCTCTCAGAATATCCAAATCCCGATTTTAAGCTCAACCGGTCGAGTAGGTGTTGGCGATTTTGAGTGCGAAAAAAACATGATAAATAAAAATAAATAAAAAAAATCTGTGAAAAAAACATGATAGCAAAAAATCTAACATACCAGATTTATGAGCTATTTATGAGTTTTTTGGATATCGTGGTGTCGAATTTTGAACTGCAACCCTTAGGCTCCCACGCCTCGAGAACCCGTTTGCTCCGAATAATATCAACGCTTCGAAAATCCTTTTATTTATTTTTGTTTTTTTTCGATATCTATTCATTAGTGGGTGAGACTTACTATGAAAAAAAAGTAACATTACTCATTTTTTACAATTAATAAGACGCTAAAGATCCAGTGTTTTCATAAAAACCCGCTGCAAAAAACCAAATCACATGTACACGTCGGTAGTTAGCCGTAGCCAGACTGAACTCCGTTAGTAAACAAAAAAAGTGCGCGGGTCTCCGTGTGCGAAGCGACTCGATCGTCATGTCATACTATATTGTTGCATTTAACGCGGCACACTAATAAAGTGTCATAGGCTTTCGTTTATGAATATCATTTTAAGCTGTTGATGTGTCCGAAGTATGAAAAGCGGTTAAAGAATAGCGTCAAATATTCAGTTGCCTCCGGGTTTTCACAGCGAGAACATCCATGTGAAGAGAAAATCAGTTCGATAATTAATTGCAGTTTGGTCAATATGAAAAATTTGTGAAGTGCGATCTTGCGATTATATTGACGGTTATTGAGGTTAATGTTTTTTTGGAGAGCGCGTGAACTTTCTGGGTAGTGTGTCGTTTAATTGTTTTAACAATGAAACGCGGACGGCCTCTTAAGTTGACACCGATCGTATCATTTCAACTGTGTTGGCACACAAATCGAATGTGGTCTCTGATTTAAATGAAATTGTTTCTAAAAAATACAGAGTGTGGCGAGTTCTATCGGACAAAATTGAGAATCTAATACAATCACATGCCTTGTTCACTTTTGTTATAAATAATAGATACAGTGTTAAAGATCAACTGATACTGAATACGGAAGTGGCAACGATAGAAGAGTCCGAAACGTCTATCATCGACGTCAATTCTACTTTAGACACATCAGCTGCATCTACTAACGATGAAAATGACCAGCGAATGGTTAATATCATGTCTTACAGAGCAGAACTGGAAGCTTTGCTGGTAAAAAAAAAGTATGGCGGATCGAAAAAGAAGAAATCATAATAAAAAGAAATTTATCAAGCAGCAGAAGCCGACCGAGTGATGTCTCTTGATGACCCCGAACCTCCACATTCATACAAGGCCGAGGCATTGAGAAAGGCAAAAGAAGAATATCAGACGTTACTCACGTTGCACAAAAATCCTGTAACATCCATTCTTCTTGCACAGTTGTCAGCACTCAAATATTTCGTCCATAGTGTCGGTTCGAATCCATTTTTTGTGCATTACTGGTCAAACTTGCAGACAAATGTTTACAAGCAATATTCGCTATCTGAAATTTCCTCTATAGCAATAGATGCCACGGGTAGCATTGTCCGCAAAATTATTCGCACCGATGGATCCAAATCAAAACATGTTTTTTTGTACACATGTGTCACTAATTCGCCTAATGTGGAAGAAATCCCTATTACACACATGCTTAGCGAATCACATAATACTAATTCAATATGTTATTGGCTAATAGAGTGGATGAGAAATGAAGCTCCGCCTCCAAAAGAGGTGACATGTAACACGTTAAAAGCATTGTTATTGACCGTGACGAGAGCGTTCACCAATTGCAGTTCCGTCGACGAATATGCTGACAGGTGCTGGGGACCATCTGATATGCCCGTGTGCTATATCAGCATGGATGTAGCAGTGGAAGAAGGCTTTGGTCAGAGGTTGCTGTGTCGTTTGTGCTCTGCAATTCCCGACAAGACAGCGAGTCACATGATCGATTCTACCGAGGTAGAAAATTGGGGTGCACTAGCGGTGCAGCGTTCAAAAAAGAAAAAAAGAGATACGTGGAAAACAATTACACTCAAAACCAATTTTTTTCACGTGAGAAGATAAAGCAGGTACCTAGTTTGAAAAATGGCAGTTCATTGACCTTACAAGTGACGAACTTGAAAAGAAAAGAGGTCACTTTATCAAACACTTTTGCGTTTCATAGTACAATCCAAATTTTCCTCACGGCAAATTTTGACAGTGATAAATTCCGAACTGAATCTAACAGGTTACCGAAAATGCATATCTTTTTTAAAATGATTAAGAAGACAGAAGCAAAAGGTATCACAAAAAATAATCACCACCTGAGGACCGAAGCCCTAGTTGGCGTATTCTCGGCAAAACGCGGGTTTCATAATACCCTGAGTGTAATGTGTAAAGTAACTGTAGGGTACTTATGTTCCCGATTAATCAAAAGTACACTGTATGTCACTGAAGTATCAGCCTGTGACGAGAAATGCCCACCAAGGATTAAAGGGTTCGCTACCGTGCCTGTTCATCACCAGTATCTTCTCGAAGATGGATTCAGTAAAATCGTCGAGGAGAATTTCTTACTGCTGGGCCCCAGCCACTGCTACCAAAAAAACTGGCCTGGAATTGAAACCACTGCTCCATTAACAACTGGTAAGGAAATAGTTTTAACTGACAAAATTTTCTTTGTACTTCAACATCCGAAACACTTCCGGTGCATGGAAAGAAATGCGTTTCTGAAATGATAGAAAAAATTCTTTGAAAGCCTGCGATTTACACATCATAACAAATGATGTTTCTTGAGCAAAATCTTCTTCATCCTATTAGACTTCAATATGCTTAATAGATATTCGCAAATGTTAGTTTTAATAACGTCGATAAAGGTGGATGTAGCGACGGTAACAAGACCCGCCTACTTATCGACGTAAGATTCCGTGTAACGGGCCATGGAGTGTGGAGTTACTCCTCCCCCGACCGTCGTACGTAACGCTAAGCAGCGGGGATGGAGCAAATAAAGAATATTTCAATAAATCCGCGACCTGTGTAATACCTCTACCCGAGCCTTCTTTCAACCGATCTCTTGCTTCGACACGACAGTGGTGACAAGGATTCGAAGAGGACCCAATTCACGAAGAATGCGGTAAAAAAAAAATAAAAAAAAAAAAACGAAAAGGTACGAGAAGTAACTTGAATTAGTAATTAGATGAAGAAGTTTTTTGAATGGGAAACGCCGGACGAGTCCATGTCGGACGAATCTATGTCAGCAAGGGGAGGCCGAAAAAAAAATCGGGCGAGTCCATGTAAGAGGGGGAGTCAAGCGGCAGCGAGGGCTAACGTACCTACCGAGTGAGCCGAGCCACGTGACGTACACGTAAGCCCCACACACACACACGTAACGGGACACGTGGCACGACACATTTACGCTTACGATGTGTAGCACTACCACGAACACTATGGCTACGACGGCAACCACTATAATGGTGCAGAGCGTCCTCGCAATCGAGACGTTCGATAATTCAAAATTCCAATCGGATCGATGTGTAGAACGCCTGGAAGGGGCTTTTACAATCTTCAACGTAACCACGGAGTAGCACCGGCTGCACTACCTACTATACTACATGCGGCCGGAGGCATGCAACACTCTATGCGAAAAAGTCGCGCCAAACAAACCGAACACAAAGATCTACAAGGAGGTCGCCACACTGATGCAGCATTCGACAACCCCGCACCATTGGAGATCGCAGAGAACTTCCGCTTCCACCAACGAAAACAACACGAGGGTGAAAACGTTGGAGATTATTTGACAGGGCTGCAAAAACTGATCATCCATTGTAAATTTGGCGAGTATTTGAACACTGCATTGCGTAATCAATTCGTTTTTGGGTTACGTAGCGAGAAAATACAAAATAGATTGCTGGAATCAAAAGATTTAACTCCTGATCCTGCTTTTAAAATCACCATGGGCATGGGGCTTTCGGCAAGAGATGCGGCGGAATTGCACCAAAGCGGGTTAGTACACGCTTTAGGCTCTGAAGCCAACACAGACAAATTTACAAAGAAACTGCAGAACACTGCCAAACCAAGCTCCATGGCCCCGGACGGAGCAAAAAGTACTCAGGGACAATGTTATCGATGTGGCAGTACGAACCACTATGCGCACAATTGTGACAGAACAAAAATTAAATTTTTTCTTTCTGTCACATTAGGAAACACTTGCGGAAGGTCTGCACTAAAGCCAAACGGACAGCGGAGGCAAAGCAAATCGGGGAAGACTCCGATGTGGACGAGATCGTAGCATTGGATAAGCTCGTAGAACCGGGAGAAAAACCGAAATCCTGCAAACGGAACATATACAATATAGAGCGAAATTTTTCACCAAATTACGCGTAAATCGTTTTGAGATCGAGTTCGAGGTCGACAGCGGTGCGACAGGTACCATCATTAGTCATGCTGATTTCAAAAAGTGGTTTCCAACTGTTTCCGCTCTTTCCACGACTTTGAAACAGGTGTCATACTCAAAAACGATTTTAAAGGTTCGCGGGTTCGCATCGGTAAACGTTACTGAGAAGAATCGCGAATTCGAGTTGAACATTTACATAATAGAAAACGAAAGGTCACCACTTTTGGGCAGAGAGTGGATTAGGCAATTGCACTTCGACATATAGGAGAAAGAGATCGCGTCGGTGAACTCAATCAGCATGCGTGAAATAGAACAAAAGTTAGCCGCAAGATTTTCCGTCGCGTTCGGGAACGGTATCGGAAAAATCTAGGGGTTGACGGCAAGATTTTATCTTAAGGATAACGCGCAGCCCGTATTTAGGAAAGCAAGGCAGGTCCCTTACTTATTAAAATCAAAGATCGAAGAGACGTTGCGAAACCTCGGAGCAAACGGGATCTTGACAAAAGTGGATACATCAGAGTGGGCTATACCGATTGTACCGGTGGAAAAAAGGAACGGAAGCATAAGAATTTGTGGGGATTATAAAATATCAGTCAACCTGAATTTGTACATCGACGAACACTCGTTACCAACGATTGACGAACTTTTCGCTTCAATAGCAGGGGGACAGAAATATTCTAAAATCGACTTAACCATCGCGTACGTGCACCTTGAAATACACCAGGACGACCTACATTTACCGACACTTAATACACCAAGGGTTGTACCAGAGCAAACGGTTGATATTTGGCATCGCATCCGCCGCTGCGATTTGGCAACCGAAAATGGAGAAAATCCTACAAGAAATTCTAGGAACCACGGTATTCTTGGACAATATTAGAATCATGGGTAAATCCGAGAAAGCCCACATGAGATACTTTCGAGATGTAGTAACATGACTCGCGAAACACAGCTTACGCATCAACGTAAAAAAATCACAATTTTTTATAAACAAAATAGAATACTGCGGGTATAACATTGTCAAAAACCGCATCCATAAAACGTAAAAAAAAAAAAATCAGAGCAATAAAGGAAGCACCAAAGCCGACGGACAAAACACAAGTACGTTAATTCGTCAGGTTAATGAATTACTACATGCGATTTTTCGAGAATCTGAGCACGTGACTGTTCCCATTGCACCGATTATAACATGACGATGTAGAGTTCGTCCGGACCAACAAGTGCAAGAGGGCCTTTATTTCGGTCGAAAATAGAATACAAGAGTAGTAGGGATATGAGAGTTATAACCCACACAATGGAATCGTACCGGCAGAGTGGCCCCGATCCCTACCTTACCGGCAGTCAGTATGTTGCCACCGCGATGGTAAGCCTTACCCTCGATATTGTTACCGGCTGTAAACATTGATGGCGCCACCTGTATTTGTCCCGATTTCACCGACAGACAAATTGACGGTAAATTTTTTTCTTAGTCAGATGAGCGGCCATTTTGATTATGGCTTGGTCAGATGAGCGACCATTTTGATTTTTTCACCGTCGGATGAGCAGACAGTTCAGATTTTTCGTTGTGAGATGGCAAACATTTTACCTATAGAATTGTTATCTCTGATCTTACCGACAGTTGGTGTCACCGGGTATTGCCACAGGTTTGTCGCATTATCGATCTATCGATATTCCATCAATCGACTCTGCGTGATGTTTCCAATGTTCGCCGCATGATGATAACTTTTTTATTTATTATGTGGTCGGGTGACCGTTTCAAAAAATAACGGTTGAATGCGTTAAGTATTTGTTTATCTTATTTTATTTTTTGCTGTCAGTTCCCGTCATACCCGTTAAAGTATGTCCCCGGAGGTCTATGTAGACCTGTGTGGGACAAGGAAAGAGTTGGATGAGTGACTATCATTATGCGGCTGCACCTGTCTTTCAAATGTTCAATAGAAACATCGGCATTCGCACAAGGGGGCCTGGGGGGAAACTGCGGAAAACGTTGCCCGGACGAATGCGGCCCCTCGTAGTGAAAGGGGAGGAGAGAGAGAGAGGGAGAGGGAGAGGGAGAGGGAGAGGGAGAGGGAGAGGGAGAGGGAGAGGGAGAGGGAGAGGGAGAGGGAGAGGGAGAGGGAGAGGGAGAGGGAGAGGGAGAGGGAGAGGGAGAGGGAGAGGGAGAGGGAGAGGGAGAGGGAGAGGGAGAGGGAGAGGGAGAGGGAGAGGGAGAGGGAGAGGGAGAGGGAGAGGGAGAGGGAGAGGGAGAGGGAGAGGGAGAGGGAGAGGGAGAGGGAGAGGGAGAGGGAGAGGGAGAGGGAGAGGGAGAGGGAGAGGGAGAGGGAGAGGGAGAGGGAGAGGGAGAGGGAGAGGGAGAGGGAGAGGGAGAGGGAGAGGGAGAGGGAGAGGGAGAGGGAGAGGGAGAGGGAGAGGGAGAGGGAGAGGGAGAGGGAGAGGGAGAGGGAGAGGGAGAGGGAGAGGGAGAGGGAGAGGGAGAGGGAGAGGGAGAGGGAGAGGGAGAGGGAGAGGGAGAGGGAGAGGGAGAGGGAGAGGGAGAGGGAGAGGGAGAGGGAGAGGGAGAGGGAGAGGGAGAGGGAGAGGGAGAGGGAGAGGGAGAGGGAGAGGGAGAGGGAGAGGGAGAGGGAGAGGGAGAGGGAGAGGGAGAGGGAGAGGGAGAGGGAGAGGGAGAGGGAGAGGGAGAGGGAGAGGGAGAGGGAGAGGGAGAGGGAGAGGGAGAGAGAGAGAGAGAGAGAGAGAGATGTTTTATTATGCCCTAGAACACTTTGGGGCAAGAGAAAAACTACAGTGTAGGAAGAGTATTATAAAAGTATATAAGTATAAAAGTAAAATAAAATAAAATAAAATAAAATATAATATAATATACAATAAAATAAAATAAAATAAAATAAGATAAAATCAAACAAAATAAAATGTAATACAAAATATAAAATAATAAAATTTAGATGGAATAAAGTAAATTAAGTAGATTAAATGAAAAACACAACCAAATAAGTGAAATAAAATGAAACAAAAATAAACTAGCACTACGCAATACTATTATTTCAGATAGTTTAAACATAGGTTAATTAATCGGACTAGCTAGAGCAGAAACCTCATTTGATAAGAAGTACTCATACACCTTAGCCTTGAAAACAGGACATGAGGACGAGGAAGTAATGTCAGGAGGAAGAGAATGCCATAGGTAAAAAGCAGTGAGATGGAAGGAGTTGCGGTAAATGCAAGTTCTATGTAGCGGAATATTAAAAGTAGCAGCCATGCCCAGACGTGACGAATGACGAGTATAATCATGATGTAGGGGAAATAGTTCAAGTAAGTACGACGGGGCATGGTTATGCAGGATATTATAAGTAACTATAGCTACAAGGTACTTCCTCCTGTTTGACACTGACAGCCACTTCAACCGTAATCGATATGGGGTGATTGTACATCACCACGTAAATCGAAAATGAATCGTATCGCACTGTTTACCAGTCGCTGAAGTTTTGAGTCAAGCTCGTTTGACAAATCATTATAAACAAGACAACAATAGTCAAGTAAAGGAAAAATTAGAGTAGAGACTAATTTTATGCGAAGTTCAGTTGATAGTGAATTCTTACGATATTTTAATCTATGAAGTGTGAAATTCACTTTGCGAGATATTGTTGTAACATGACTAGCCCAAGAAAGATTTGTTTGCAATCTAACTCCCAGATTACGAACCTCTAGTACATAAGGTATAGAGGTCTGATTTATTGCCATGACCGGCAATAGTTTAAAGTCAATGGACTGAACGTTTGCTCCACTACCACAGATGATTACAGAAGATTTCGCTAAATTTAATTTGAGGCTATTTTCATTCAAATACTCAGATATCTGGTTGATATCATATAGTATCTTTGTATAGTCGAAGCTTCTTCATAGGGGAAGTTGCCTCGTAGTTTTGAATTGAACCTTTTTACTAGTATGAAGGATAGAGGTTGAGGTTTTCTTGAATAAACAACTCGCGTTGGAGCCATCGAATTATGAATGTTTATTGGCTATTGTGGGAAAAGCCTTGCGGCATAAAAACCCACGACGGATGAACGTTCATTTGTAAATGTATAAAAGCGTGTGTCGCACACGCGAATGTGTCGATTATGTATACGAATGTGTATATGCTTGTTACCACCCGTTTGGCTCATGCCACCGCGATCTCAAGTGCGTTTTGTACTGCGATTTTTCGTTCTATTCGATTTGATCGAATTTCGTATGATTTGTATTTGCCTTACTCCTAGGAGCAAACGTATATGAGAGTATATTTGGGCCTCTCGTTTATGGTCGTGGTACGAGAGAACGCACGGGCTCTCTCGCGCACGACGTCACTGACTATCGTCACTAGACGGACGACCGAACCGGACTGTCTTTTAAAAAATGCGTAATGCGCGCTTGCCTCCTCGTCTACACGAGATTTGGCATCCCTGCGGAGACAAGTCGTTCAAGCGCGGCTCGCATGGAGATCGCAATGACACGGGCACAAACGCCGCTTAGGCACTGAACAATCTTAGCTAACCCTACATTGAGCTCTGACAGGTGACAGCTCAAGTAGATTTGAGTATCATCAGCAAACACTATGTGGTTGGAATACTTGAGAAAAGCTCCTATGTCGTTGAGAAAAATAGAAAACAATAAGGGTCCTAATACAGAGCCTTGCGGAACACCTGATGTGATAGGAAGCCAGTCCGAAATATTAGTCTTATCTATGTCAGTCTGAGTTCTACCAGTGACATAGAAGTAAACCCAGCTCAGAGACGATTCAGAAAAACCAATGTCATGGAGCTGTTTCAGCAGAATGGAATTAGAGACCGTGTCAAAGACTTTGCTGAAGTCAAAGAGAACTAAAATAGTGACACCTCCATCATCAGCCGACTTTCTGATGTCATGGCAAAGGCGAAGCAAGGCTGTCTGTGTACTGTGAGCAGTGCGATATCCTGATTGGCGAGAATCCAAAATATCATGGTCAGTAAGATATTTAGTGATCTGGTTATGAGCAATCTTTTTATAGATTTTGGAGAGTTCGCACAAATTGGAAATTGGTCAAGTATCCGAAGGAGACAAAGGTGTATTTTGTTTTGACAAAGCTCTTATAAATGATCGTTTCCAACTCACCGGAAAGAACGAGTTGTTAAAGCAGGAATTCAACAATTTCTGTAAGAAAGGAACCAGCAATGGAGCTGCATTTTTAATAATGAAAGACGAAATACCATCAGGTCCGGTCGAATGAGAATCAGAGATATAAGACATAATTAACCGGAGCACATCAATCTCCGTTACATGTTCGAACTGAAACATATGATTCGAGGTATCAACATGGCTTTTAATTGACTGCAATTCACATTTAGAACAAGCTGGTTAGGAACTAGAGACTGAGGAATAATAAGAGTTCAATTGATCAGGCGTGAAAAAATTAAGACGGGAGGTTGACGATGTTTTTTCTAGCCCAAGGGTCGCAAGCTACTCCCACAGTTGGTTAGCATTGTTAACATTGGCTAGTCTGGTAAAGTTGTACTCACTTTTCACACGTTTCAACTCAGACGTCAACTCATCTCTGAATTTTCGATAAATTGCATACCCTAATGGGCTATTAGCCCTTTTTGCTTGTTTATAAAGGACGTTGCGTTTTTTAATACGTAATTTTAATTCTGATGTGAGCCATGGTGCAATAGGCTTGCGTACAATAAAATTCTTGAAAGGAGCATGAATGTCAAGGGCTCAAAGTAAAATACCTTCTAAGGCCTCAAGAAACACGTTAATATCATCAGAGATTAAGGAATTTGTGGGTACAAGCTCTACTATCTTAACAAGAGATAATTCCACAGTTGTATTGAATGCACAAACGTCAAAATTTTTGAAGTTGCGGCGAACTATCATCTGGTCAGGATTCTGCGGTGTAATAAAGGCATACGAGAGTTCAAGAAGGTCGTACCCTGCGATAAATGGTGTTTTAGACTTTGTGAAGGCAATGTTTTTGTCACCACTATCAATAATTATGACATCAATTAGCGTATCAGACGTGGATGTATGATGAGTCGCTTGGGATTCAACCAAGTATAATGATAGGGAAGAAACCATCTCACTAAGATATCTACAATCGACAGAGTAAGACAGAAGATCACAATTCAGATCACCAGCAATTATGACATTTTTGAAGGAATGACTAAACTCACAGAAAGTGTCAACATAGTCAGTGAATAATCTGCTTTTGGGTGGCCTGTACATGGACGTGAATAATATAGAGTCCTGGTTGGGATAGTGTATGTCAAGCAGGAGAAACTCAGGTTGATTAGAATACAAACAAGGTGAAGCTGCTAATAGATTGGCTTTCAGTGACTCATGAATATAACACGCAACACCTCCACATCCCTTTCCTATTCTATCATGACGAATAATAAAGTAGTTCGGAATCTTGACAAGATCGTTAGAAATTTCAGGCTTGAGCCATGTTTCAGATATAGAAATAACATGATAAAAATGTGCGCTAAGATATCATTTGATGTAATCTGTGTGGCCCAATAACGTGTTTGCATTAAATTGACAGATTTTCAAGGACGTAGAACTATCATGCAATCACACTGCTTTTCGAGAGTTCTGTAAATGATTTAGTCAACCGAACTTGTCGAGATCAGCCTCAGAGGTAATACGAATAAGCTGAGATCCATCTTGCTTACGTGCGTAGATCTGACCCTCCCCAGACCATACATATTGCCAATCTCTATCAGACGCGATCTTCTTAGTTTTGCGCAACAAATTATACGTGTTTGAGTGAAGAAACCCGTTGACAAAAATGTTACCGAGTTTATCGCACGCAAAAACATCTCTAACCGCTAATACGCCGTGCAAACTCTTTTTCCTTATAATATGACTGCTGATCTGAGAGGATTTAAAGAAGACGATAAATGATTTTGATGCCTCTCTAGTGTTATCCCGCTCAGGATTTTGGCTCGACGGAGCTCTGCGGGTGATTAAGCGAATGTCTAGTATGTCAGAAGCAAGTTCAGGGACACCAAGCACAGTCAGAACTTTAGTAACAACTTCTAACGGACTATCGGTAACTGTAAATGGTATACCAGCAATGGTGATCTGGGCAGAGGAGTTGACAGGTGTATTGGCTAATGAATCTCGTAAAAAATCAATTTCCCTAGTAAGTAACACGCTGCTGGCCTCTAATTTTGCTACTATATCACCTTGATCACTTACTGTTTTAACAATATTTTCAATGGTATTAAGCTTAGATGCCATGTTAGAATTAAATGTATTCTGACAGTTAATGGAAGCATTAAGTGTTTCAACATTTTTGTTTAGAAGGGCTGCTATCGAGTCTAGAGTTTTGCCCGATTGAGACATGACAGGTGTATCAACAATACATGTCAACTGCTCTCTTATATTTTGAGAACTACTCGATGGCGTGTTACCAAGATTTTTATTACTGTGACGTTCCGAGAGGAACGTTTCAAGTCGATTCTGATTCGCCGCGTGATTCAAATTGTTCTCCTGACTTACATAGTTGGTATATGTGAATCTCGGGAAACCGCTGATCAGTTCCTCAGCTCTTGTCGTTCAACTCGCCTACAATTCTGAGAGTTTGTTAGGTAAGGCTCGTGCCAACCATCACTATGCGTGATTGAAATAATTATTTATGACAACACTTGGGTTAATTACACATTTAATGACAATCTCCTTCTAGTTCTCAATCGTAGGCTTACAATTGTGGTACAGATTGGTGTTAATCCCTATCGCAGTCACAAACCCTTAATAAGTCTCGGAGGTTCTGAATGAATCATAATGCGATTTGATTCTAGGATTTCGGTAGGGTTCTGATCTGTTCTCTATGAGGTCTGAAGTTCTCCTCTTCTATTCTGTTTTCTGGAAAGGTTGAATTAGAGGGAAAGCAGGAGGAGTTCAAAAGGAGTCGCGGTTTCTCGCGGGTGTCGGATGATTGGTTAAGTATGATGAAATAATTGGGGGTAAGGTTTCTGGTTCGTGCGTGAGGTCTCGGTGGTGGATTAGCGCGAGGTGGTTGGTGTAGAGAAGCAAGCGGCGAAGCGCTGATTGGTCTTATTATCATTAAAATGAGGGCGCTATCCTGAATTCTGAGAATAGGGGTTTCTTTCTCTGTGAGCTATCCGTGATTTCTCTTTCCAAGTTTTCGGTGTTTTAGTCTTTTTGGTTATCTTAACTGTTGCAGGTTTTCATTATTTTGGGTTATTACGGTTGAATGGGAGAAAATATATATACCATGTATGTTATGAATTTGACTGATGAAATAACGGTTAATCTAGCGTATGAGAACTATCGATATAAGAATTTGGACGTTATGATGGTAACTATGTGTGTTGGTATTAATCTACGACTATCGGTAAGAGCACGCAAGTCTCTCTTATGGTAAGTGCACGCTGGTCAGGTAGGGCGCAGAGAAGGCGCCGCCGTGGATACCGGCTGGCACGTAACATTACAACAAGGACTAGAGTTTCTACTAGGTACTCGTATAGTATCTGTAACACCCTGGATGAAAACTTTATGAGCAGTCTACACACCTGAGTTTTTAACCGGCTACAAGCCGTTTGCACTTAAAGCAAGTATCAGACATGCAACCGATTTGGTGTAATGAGAAGTAACAAGAATATCAGCTGAGAGAAATGTCACAGAGTCATGGTAAAAGGTCGTGTAGATACTAATACACCGCATAAATCGCACTCACAGTAGACACGCAGACGCTGAAGCACACAGGAACTCAGCATTGACGTAAACAGGTACTTTAAGATCAATTCCAGCTTCAGAATATTATTTCAGAGAAATTCCCTAGCGGTCGTCCAATGGGAAGAGGGAAGGTAGCGTGGGAGTTGTAAACAGCGGAATCGTCCGTCAGCTGCCAAGTCGTTCCAGTCAGGAATTATAGGTTATGGAATACCAGTCTTCAGTTTATTGCCTCGTCCCGTAGCTCAAAAGAGAGAGCAACGACGATTTTTAGCTCAAATTTTTGCGAGACCGACGGGGGAGGAAAAAAACCTGGAAGCAGAGCCCGAAAACGGGCAGGAAACAGCAGAAAATTGGCAGAACAGGAGGGTAACAGAAAGTGAACTAGACAGGTACTCACCGAGAGAGAGAGAGAGAGAGAGAGACCATGGCTGAATGATACATTTTACAGAGGTACAAATATGACTGTCACTTGGGAGACTTATTTTAGGTCCCGGCATTAAGGTACCGCGTGCATATCTGCACGGATTACGGAAAACCCAAGAAAAACCCAATCAGACCTCGTCTTATCAGTCACATAACGGTTCATTGTTCACACAACTTTCTCATACATACATCTCTTTGATATATTCTTTCGCTTTACGTCTAAATGTGTTCACATTGTCAACTGATTTTATACCGTTTGGTAAGTCATTATGAATTTTAAACCCGCTATATATTAGTGTGTTTTGTGATGTTGTTTGATTACGCTTCGTGATGTGTATATTATTCCGCTGTCGTGTGTTATAACTATGTGTTTCGCCAACTAGAGTTACACTTTCCGCAAGGTAAGATGGACATATTTTTAATTTCATTTTATGTGCAAATATAAGCGTATTTAAAGTATTTCGCTGTTTAGCATTAAAGAAATGTGTTGCATTTAACATTTGTTCGATCCGTGTAAATTTACTACATCTAATTATCGCTCGCATCGCTCGATTTTGCACTTTTTGCAATGAATCAAGTTCAGTTTCGCCAATGCTTAAGAAAATCGTAGAACAATAGTCAAAGTGCGGGGCAATCAGACTTTTATAAATAATAGTCCTTGTTAGCGGCGACACAGAGTCTCCAATTCGGAACAAAAAATTTACTTTTTTAGCAATTTTTTTAATTGTATACTTTACGTGTTCTTTAAAGTTTAAAGGCTTGTCAATAATTATACCAAGGTATTTAATTTCGTCTACATTTTCAATTAAGTTATTTCCAATTTTTATATTACATTTAAAATTGTAACCAGAGGTTCGCACTCCTCTTACCAACATGAATTTAGTTTTAGCAACATTTAAACTTATCATGTTTCTGTTTAGCCAAATAGATACCTTATTCAAATCATAGTTAATCTTCTTTTCAATGTCAATGGAATCAGAGCTACTATAATATATTATTGTGTCGTCCGCAAACATTTTACATTTACAATATTTTAATTCTCCTTTTAAATCATTAATGTAAATCAAAAAGAGAAGTGGGCCCAATATTGAGCCTTGTGGAACACCATATTTCGTCTTTCTCTTTGTGGAGATCACATTGTTAAACTTTACTTGCTGAGTGCGCTCAGTCAAGTAACTTTTGAACCATTTTAGCACATTATTTTTAATACCGCATTTGTTTAATTTTTTTATCAATATATTTCTGTCAATTGTTTCAAACGCTCTTTTAAAGTCCAGAAACGCAACGCCAGTTTTTAATCAATTATCACAGTTAATTTTCCATTCGTTTAATACATTTTGCAAGGCAGTTTCGCAGGAATGACTTTCGCGGAAGCCAGATTGCTCTGGCACTAGAATATTATTATCATCTAAATATTCAACTAATTGCTTATGAACTACAGTCTCTAGTATTTTCTCAAAGGTCGGAAGTACATTTATTGGTCTGAATTCACTCGCATTTATTGTATTTTTTACTTTTTGAAAAGGTGCAATTAGTGAATTTTTCCAATCAGATGGAAATTCACCCATTTGCAATGAAACATTTACTAGATTAACAAATTGATCGTCAATATAAGTCCACGCTTTTTTAATTATTTCCGCATTTATTCCGTCCTCGGTACACGTTTTGTTTTCCAGCTTATTTACACTTCCAGTCAATTCTTTTATCGTAACTTTACTAAAGTTAGACCATCTATCATTATTACTATCATTAGTTGGTACATTATCATAGTTATTATTATTATTATTTTGATTAGAATTTAATATTGCATGGTTAATTTCATTTATACTGTTGATAAAAAATTTATTCAAATTATCAGCAACATCTTCATCCGTATCACAGATTTGATCATTAAATTTTACTTTACTTACGCTACTTTTTGATTTTTTACTTACGATTTGTTTTAAATGTTTCCACAACTTTTTACCATTTTTTTTGTTTTTATCAATTACCGTATCATTATACTCTCTTTTCTTTTGCTTAATCAATTCAGTTACTTCATTTCTAATTTTTTTAAAGTTCTTCCAATCAGTTTCATGATTAGTTTCTTTGGCACTTTTATATAATTCATTTTTCTCATGTTTTAAAGCTTTCATTTCGTCGTCGAACCATTCTTTACTCTTCCACTTAATAATTACTTTAAGTTTAGTCAATGGAACAACTTTGTTTAACGTCTGTTCAATTGATCCGATCATATTACTGGCTATAGGGATCGTGCGTGAAATATAGAGGCAGCACGACTGTCGGAGCGAGCGCTCTCTGGTGTTTGATTGGTGAACATAGTGGGATCAAAACAAACATTTAATAACATTAAAAAAAAATTATAACTATGGAGAAAATAATAAAATATGGATTTCAACCTGTAGTTAATAATATTGTACATTGCCAGAACGATGAAAAAGGCAAAAAATTATTCGAAGCAAAGCATGTGTACGGTGTTGTTGAAAAAACGAATAACATTAGAACTGTCATAACCGGTAAAGTTGTGCCACAGACAAGTGTATCAAATCTTTATGATGTGACAATTTCTGTACGTATAAAAGTAAAATAAATAAATATTTATTACATAAAAATTAGAAAGCTAGAAAATTTTTTTATTTATTTATAAGAATAATTATAGAATCATTATTTTCAGGTTGATACAAACCGACACGTTAGTAACGCGGTTTGCACCTGTAAAGCTGGTCTTGGGGGCAAGTGTAAACATATATGTGCGTTAATTCATTACGTTAATTCTCCCGAAACATCGTCATCGAAAACGAGTCATTCTCAGCAATGGGGTAAGCCTACTCAAAAGCAATTACTAGGGTACGACAAAGGTGAAAGGATGTCTAAACTCTTTCCTCCCCCAGTTTTGTCTGCTGAAATGACTCAGTTAAAACCTATCAAACTTACAGTAGCAAGTATGCCTGAATCTTTGAAAAATACACCGCTTCGAAAAATCTTGGAGCTTGAAGAGAAAGAAGATATTGTAATAACACCAGCAGGATCAATGTTAGAAATGATACAAATTAAAGCTAAAGAAGACCTCGAGAAGAAAGCAAAAAAAGTAGTAAAAGATATATTTACATTGCAAAATTTGAATGTAATATTTAGTCAGGAAGTTATGGTTACCAAGGAAATATACACATTCTATCAAAAAAAGATATGTTGTGATGCTAGGACAGCATTAAATTTAAGTATTTCAACTATTCAACAATCTAATAGCAGTGAATGGTTTGCACAACGAGCACTACGAATAACTGCTAGTAATGGATACAGGTTGAAAGGTCAACGTTTTAATGTTAAAAAAGTTGTGACAGATATGTTATACCCAAAAATGATTAAAAATGCAGCGATGACATACGGAAAAAACAATGAGGATTTAGCACTAAAAGAGTATCAACAGGTAGTTGATCCAAAGTGGCAGATTATTAAAGTTGGTGTAATAATTAGTCTGCAACAACCGTGGCTAAGCTGTTCTCCGGATGCAATCCTCGTTTATGGGAATGAAGTATGGCAAAAGCGACTTATAGAAATTAAATGTCCATATACTTGTCGCAATATTCCTGTTTGGGATGCTGATTCAAGCCAGTCAAATGTTCCATATCTAAAAGTCGATGAGGATGGATTACATTTAAGTACAACGCATTCGATTAACATTCAGGTCCAACTTCAGATGTATGTGACTAATATAATGTTTTGTGATTTGTACGTGTACTCGCCAAAAGGTAGTATGTTACTTACCATTCAACGTGACAATCAATTGTTGATGAACTTAGAACCTCATCTTGAGCAGTTTTATTTTACCCAATACATACAAAAATTATACTCCAAATACTCTACAGAGTAACAATACATTTATGATTATCATTAGTACATCACTTTTTAGCTATAAATAATAAAATGACCAAAGAATAATTTTGCAATCGACCAAATGTGATACTAAATTGATCTTAAGAATAGTTAATTAAAAATTGCAAGATTAATTATCAAAGATAAGTATAAATTTGGCAATATTGAAAAAATTATATAGTAGTTGTTATTTCTAAAACTGTTGAGATTTTCAAATTACGTAAAATTATTTTTATTATTATCTTAAATTTATAGAAATCTTTTAAAGAAATTATTTTTTGTACGAATTAATTACGAATAGTTTTATAAATGTTATCTTCGTTAAAAATATTTCAAATTACTAGCAAATAATATAATATAAAAATATTTATCTTTTATCAGCTTGTACTTACCTTGTCAGAGTTATTATAAAACAAAGAAATTATAAACATTAAATGTGAAATTAATTAAGGAAATAAAACCTTTTCTTTTTAGAAACAATTAAATCATTTTTATTTAATACAATTAGAAATTTAATTCAGTTTTTACAATTGTTTGAAAAAGTTTTATTTGTCAACATATTTTTCTTTAAACAATGGCTTCTGTACATTTACCAAAGCACAAATAACAAAAACAATTTCATTAATATGAGGAAATAATGAATTAGGTACTTTTGATAGAATTCTAAAGTCCTTAATTCGTTGATTTACTCGTTCTATATGTATCCTCACAGAAGCAATGTTGTATGTTTCGTCAACTTCTTCAGGAGTGAATTGATCTTTGTGGCCAAAAGGAGGCATGATAAAAATAGCATTTTTATTTTCGACATGAGTTTTAATCTGGGGAAATCCTTTGTCGGCAAGAACAACGTCACCGGGCTCAATTAAATCAATTAAACCACAATCGTTTGTAATGAAGCAATCACCAGCACGGCCACCATAACATTTGGAGACATAACTTATAAATCCATGTGGCGCACAACCCACCATAAACTTGACAGTATGATGATGTTTATATTCAGAATACATTAATACTTTTTGTCTAACTTCTGGTGGTACTTCAGTGTAAACTTCAGTACAATCAATTATCACACGCGTGTCTGGGTAATGCCGCTTAAAAGATTCTGGTAGAGATGCACGTATTGTTGATTTTGATGGCCAAACTATAAAACTTTGTAGCAAAATATTTAACTGCTGTATGTGTTTCACAAATATCCTATGTGCAGAAGTTCGATGAATATTGAAAAGTACTGCCAATGCAGTAAATGATAAACCCGTCTTCAATTGGACTAATGTTATCAGGAAACTTGTTTTTTTGTCTACTTTTGAGGCTTTACAGTCTGGCAACATAGTTAAAAGCCATGAAAAAATTGCTAATGTCACACCCGTTAAGCTGCTCATTGCCTCGTCGGTACTAATTGAAGGGAGTCCATGAAAACCTTGACAAGATTTACTAAGATCTATATCTATTGGATCACAACTCGAGTCTTGAACATTTTTTAGAATCGGTATTTTAGCTTCACACATTTTATTTTGTGTTTTTTTTATTGGAATATTTATCTGTACTGATGCCGTGCTTAAATCGTTATTATAGTTGAGATTACAAAAAAAATATGTCAAATCTTCATAAACTTCGTCTGTGACTATCTCTGTTTGACAACTTGTGCTCCGTTGAACAGTCTTCATCGTAACAGTTTCAACATGAATTTCAATCTGATGTTCTTTAACACTACTTGCATGTTCTTCATCACCTGGCTCCATTACTGTATCTATCGTATTTTCAAAGCTTATATTATTTCTATTTTTTTCACTGACAATACATTTATTGATGTGGACTGTGTTTGTTTCACGATTTCTGACTCGTTGGAAACGTTCTAAGGATTGAATGTTTCTTTTTATATTTTCACGTCCAGGGAAAATCGAAGGAACATAAGATGGATGTAATGGATGCTCTGATTTTTCATTATTCACAAAATGGGTACTACAAATTCTCGTATATTTATTTGGTACCCAGTCTTTTGGATTTTCTCTGAAATCAAAGAAAAGAATAAAAAGGTTAAGTCATAATTATAATATAAATGTCACAAATATTTGAAATTTCATCAACAAAATGATCGATTTTCATATACGTCGCATTTAAATGTAATAATTTTACTGAATGTTACAGTTCATTTTTTTAAATTTTAATTAATATTATACTTACACGTAATTTTTCACTGCATTCATCCACTGTTTACGTTTTACTATTTTCCATGAGGCTCCTAACACGCTCTCTGGAAATTTATAAAATTTCACTTCCACACCGAATCCACGATCTCGACGTGATGTATTATTACATCCGAAAATACAACAATTTTTTCTCGAAGCTGACATTAATAAAAAAAATTTAATATATTTTGTTTATAATTATTAAAAAGTTAATCACGTATGTTTACGTTAAATACATGATCCCAACTGCTTTGGATACTTGCCATTAGTTGGCGTAAAAGTCTAGAAGCACGGTCCCTATACTGTTTACATTGTTGTCATTAGATTTATCTATCCTATTAATCATCTCATTTAAAATTTTTACAAATTTAACATTATCAAGTTTTTTAAAATTTCTGCCAATCAAATAGTTTTGTTTACTCAAATTATGTTGATTTTTGGGTAATTTAATACTTAGGATGTCATGGTCAGTTATTTTTGGGGAATTCCAAACGTCACAATTTAAAAATTCATTTGAAAAGGCTAAATCAATCATTGTTTGTGAATTGTTAGTAACGCGTGTAAACGTAGGGACATAGTTCTTTAGTCCCATTTTACCCATTATTGATTGAAGCTTAGTTAAACAGTAACAATTTTTACTAATGTCAATATTTAGATCTCCCAGTAAGATAAATTGTTTATTTTCAGTAAAATCATTTATAATTTCTTGTAAAATATCCATAAAGAGTGCATCACCCGTACTTGGTGAGTGATACACTACTGAAATAGTTATCTCATTCAATAATTGAACAGAAAACGTAAAGTTCCACGTGTTAGAGGAATAGTTTTTATTATTAATTATTTTAAATTGCGAGTCATTTCTAAAGTAAACAAGAATGCCGCCCGTAAATTTATTTTCTGAGTTTACTCTTATAAAATTATAATTATCCATAATTAATTCTGAGTCATTTATATCGTCAGTTATTCTGGCTTCTGTTAAGCAAACAATTAGAGGTTTCTTGTCAATCATTAATTGTTCGATTTCGTCTTTATGTGCTAAATAACTTTGTGCATTGAGATGTAGTAACAATTCATGTGGCTGTGATTGCTAATTACTCTCTACTACTCTTTTCTTATAGCTCTCATCAATTCTAATATATATAGGACAACTTTTGTCAAAAGCATTGTGCTTGTCATCATAAATACTATCATTATTCTTCATCATATTTTTATGCGCACAATTAGTGCATTTTAACGAATTTGATCGGCATGTTTTGCTGCTGTGTGCACCTTTACATTTGCTACAAGTGACCTCTCTCTTACAATCATTCGCGTAATGGTTAAACCCGCAACATTTAAAACAACGAATTGCGTTAATGTGCTCAATCACTTTGCACTGTTGCCATCCAATGGAAACTTTTTCCAAAAAGTAATGAAACTTTTTGCAACTCGGGATTTACCTCAACAATTACGCTGAACTCGTCTTTCTTGGTATAGCCAATTCAATTTTCATCTCTACTTTCTGGCAGTACTCGTTTAATTTATTTTGTTTGATAATGTCATTGATTAATTGTTCATTTTCCAACGTCGCTTCTTCGCCCTCAATGTGAAGAATTTTAACAAATTTCTTTTGAGCTTTAGGAGCTTGAACTTTAAACTCTTCTTCGATTTTTTCTTCAAAATCCTTTTGTAACTGTTCTAGGTCATTAACATTTTTGAATGTGACAACAACCGTTCCGTTCTTTTTCTCTTTAATATTTTTGACTCCGACTCCAAGATCTTTAACATTAATATTACCTTTCACGTTGTTCAAATTCTCGTTTTTTTTGACACCATCTTGGGCGGCAGTGTCGACCTTTACAGGTTTACAACAATCACTACGTGTTTCCTTTTATTTTGAACGACATTAGCATACGACGCAACACCATTACTATTAGCTTGAACGTTATCATTAATATTTTGCAATTTTACATTTTGATTTGTTAATTCATTCACAGTTTGTTTCAAGCTAACAATTTCGCTTTGCAGCTCGTCAATTTTATCCGATAGTGGACGTACCTCGGCCCTAATTGCGTTTAGAATTAGCCGCCTTAGTACCTCCTCGTCACCGGCGTCGCTGCTGTCTATCGATGAGTCTTCAAGCCCCACCTCTCGTCTCGTTCTCTTGTTCCGGTTGCCGTCTTGTTTCTTCTGCTCGGTCTGCCCGCATGTGCCATCATCGCTGTTTGACCCCGTATGAGTCCCGTCGCATTCCATTGGAGTTGTTGTCTCTTTTTTTTCTGTTTTATTTGGATGGCCACAAAGTTGTTTTCGCAATCCACCATTTCGCCCTTTTCGTTTTTTGCTTTGTGATATTTGACACAGGCTGGGTGATATGCCTTGTCACACTTTTCACACACACATGCAATTATTTTCAACTGCTGCTTGTCTTTTGCACAAATGTATTCTCCTTTGTTCTTATCATTCATTTTACATCAGTGGTTTGACAACTCAGTATCATGAAGTGAGAGAGAGAAAAAAAGAGAGAGAGAGAGAGAGAATGAATAAACGAATGAATATATTTTATTATGCCTTGGAGAAAAACTCCGTGGGCAATGCGTACATGAAAATAGAGTAAATATCATGTAATGAAATATAATGTAATAAAACTTAACCTAAGAGCTTAAAACTAAGAAAACTAAGAAAACTAAGAAAAAGCGTACAGAATCAAGATGCGGAGAAACCGCGAGCATAAAAGTGTAAATAAAACATAGAAATAGTGTAAGAGACAGAAAGAAAAAGAAAAAGAATGAAAGAAAAAGAAAAGAAAAGAAGAGTGGCCAGCAAGCCGATTAACCGCACGCAATGAGTGCAAACGAATATATTAAAGTTGCGAAGCCAACAAATGCGTCCGCAGATCTCGCTTGAAGGTGGAAAGACACTGCAGAGTTGTGATGCTAGCAGGAAGGGAATGCCAGAAATAAGATGCAGAGAGAACGAAGGAATTGCGTAATGTGGAGGTACGATGCAAGGGGATGGAAAATGTTAGTGTTGAGTGGAGACGAGTTGGACGAGCTGATGTAGGAGCAAAAGAGAAGAGGTCGTAGATGTAGGAAGGGACATTTAAGTTTAGAAGCTTGAAAATAAGGATGCCCATGAAGTACTTTCTGCGATTAGAAACCGTAAGCCAAGATAAGCTATTGCGAAATGGGGAGATATGGATGTCACGACGTACGTTGGAAATGAAGCGAATACAGTTATTGATTAATCGTTTCAATATCAAGTTCTGTTCACCAGTTAGATCGATATAGGCGAGGCAACAATAATCAATAAGAGGAAAAACAAGTGCAGTTATAAGCATGATGCGTAGTTTTTTCGATAGAAGATTCTTATTATATTTTAGGCGAAAGAGAGTGAAGTTCACCTTGGACGAAATGTGCAAAATGTGCTTGTGCCACGAGAGGTTGGATTGCATAATGATGCCCAGGTTGCGTGCATGCGAGACATAGGGAAGCTCGTTCCCCCTGACTCGAATGCGAGGGAGAGTCGTAAAATCGATTTGATTAATGTAAGCACCACTACCCAAAATCATCACCTTTGACTTCGCAAGATTCAACCTGAGTCCATTCACCACAGCATAATCGAAGATATAATTTACGTCGAGAGTCAGATCGGATAGAGCACGAGCCAGATCACTGGGGTAGCAGGTAAGATAAATCTGTGTATCATCCGCATAAGTGAGGTATTGGGTATAGTTCAGACCAATTCCAATATCACGGATAAAGATTGAAAAAAGAAGAGGACCAAGAACCAATCCCTGTGGAACACCCATATTGGTGGAGCACCAGGAGGAAACAGTTCCCCTGTCATCAACAACTGCTTGCGATCGCTTCGATAAATATGAGAGGAACCAGGCAAGCACTCCATCCGAGCAACCCAAGAGACGGAGTTTACGTAGAAGTAGGTGATGTGGAACCATGTCAAATGCCTTGCTAAAATCAAAGAGAACAAGCACCGTTAGTTTTCTGTCATCAACTGCCTGTCTGATATCTTGGTTAAGCTTAAGCAGAGTAGTCAACGTGCTGTAACCCTTCCTGAAGCCCGACTGAAAGGGATCGGCGAGATCATTGACCTGAAGAAAGTCAGTAACCTGACCGAAAACAATTCGCTCCAGGGCTTTAGAAAGCTCGCAGAGGTTCGCGACTGGTCTGGTGTCAGATGGGGACGACGGAGGAACAGTTTTAAGTATCGGACAAATGAAGGCACGTTTCCATAAAGACGGGAAATGTGACAGACGGAGACTAGCACTGAACATATACAGAAGGCTGTTAAAAAGAGGCGGGACAGCTTTATTAATCGCATAGTTGGAAAGTAAGTTAGGGCCCTGGGATAATGAGGAAGAGTGGGGAACACACAAAACTGACGACAGTGACTCAGCGGTTATCTCGGCAAACTCAAACACAGGTTGAGAGGAAGACAGTGGGGGGAGACATAGGGAAGATAGAGAGTCTGGATAGGGAATATCAGAGGTTGAGACAGCGGAATAAAACTGATTAAGGCTATCAGGAGAAAAAAAGGAAAAAGGGGAAGATCCCCTAGCTTTAGTGAGACCAAGAGACGACAGCTCCCTCCAAATTCCAGACGGATCAGAGATCGACGAGATGCGGGAGCAGTAGAAATTATCTTTAGCGATACGTAATTCACTACAAAGAGCATTGCGATATTGACGGTAGACGGCCATGGACAGCAAATCACCCGTACGCCTAGCTCGATTATAAAGCGAATTTCTGTACTTAATTTTCAATCGTAGTGAATCGGTCAGCCATGGCGCCATCTTTCTGATTGTGGTCCATTGCTTCAGCGGAGCATGAGTATCAAAGGCCTGAGCGATGGCAGACGAAACACCACGGACCATATTGTCAAAGTGATCACGAGAGGAAAGAGTAGAGAAGGACGGAGCATTTAGTCGGGCCAGAGAAGATGACAGCGATGCCAGATATTCTGTCACAACAAAGTGTTTAAGATCTCTGCGGGCAATCGTGAGGGCTGGGCGAGGATCGGATTGAAAATTGTACCTGAGCTCGAGCAAATCGTGACCCGCAATGAAAGGAGCCGAGGATTTATTGAAAGAACGGATCTTAGAGGAAGAATCGACTAGGAAAAGATCAAGTAGAGAGTGAGAGGTACTTGTGTGAAAGGTCGCTCCAGCCTCAACGATATGAAGAGCATGCGCGCTGGCAAATTCACGAAGTGAGTTTGATTCAAAATTATTCTGTAGTAGATTACAGTTGAAGTCGCCAGTTATAATAATCTTTTGATAGTTTATGGCAATAGAAGAGAATATGTCCACAAAATTATGAAATGAAAAGCCTTTTGGGCGTCGATATATTGTAGCAAACAAAACTGAGCGGTCCTGGGCATTGCGAGTCTCAAAGATCAGATATTCTGGAGCATTGGAGAAATCAGGCGTAGAGAGCGCCAATAATTTAAAGCGTAGCGATTTGTGAATGTAGCAGGCAACCCCACCACCCCTCTTGCCAACTCGATCATTGCGTAAGAGAAAGTAGTCTGGTAGTTGTACGAGATCGTCTGAGATATTGTCATAAAGCCACGTTTCCGAAACTGAGATGATATGATAAAAGTGAAGAGCAACATGCGCAGTAAAGAACGGAAAATGGCCAAGGAGCGAATTAGCATTAAAGGACGCGACCTTGAGAGGTGACAAAGATGGTTGCATTATAACATTCGGCAAAGTCGGCTTAGAACGTCGCGGTAATCAGGCAAGTCGACTAAGATCCAACTCGGACTGGAGAATTATAATCTCAGGACAGCCTTCTCTCCGAACCTTGACAACACCCCGATTAGCCCAAACATAGCTTAGGTTGAGTTCACGAGCTCTAGATTTAGCTAACAGTAAGAGCTTATGGATATTCGACGGAAGCAATTCACTAATATAAATGCGGTCATCACGGTTCAAAGAGAAGATGTGACGGACGGTAAGGACCCTTCTAGCCGACACTTTTTCGAGGACGAAGTCGCGAGTGGCCGATGATTTCAGGCGAACCACCAGCGATCTCTTGGACACAGCGCTCGAAGTGGAATCACGAACGTGAGGATCGTTGGGCTGGCCCGTTTTCGGTTTCATAACGCGTGAATCCAGAACATCGCCTAAGAGCTGAGAGACACCCAGAAAGGAGAAGATAGCACTCACAATCTCAGAGTCGGATAGGGAGAGCTTCGATGGTAAACCGCGAACAACAAATTCCGTTGTCGTAGATAAAGCTGCTGCAGCAGATGACCGAGACAAGGATGAAGTCGAGGCAATGAAGGAGGCCATCTCCTGTTTGATTGCGGATATTTCTTCGACGTGTCGTTGTTTTATCGAAGTGATCTCCTCAGCCGACACGAGAGCTTGGCATTCAATACCCGCAACTCTCGACAAGATAGTACTCTGACCAGCAGACAAGCCAGCAGCATCCTCACGAATGGTGGACATTGTTCGAACAACTCCGGCCACCGTGCCTTGAATATCTTCATACTGCTGCATCATGTTGAGTTTCAAGGTCTCAATTTTTTGATCGAGTTTAGCATCGAAGGCAATAGTCAGGTCCATTTTGAGTTTATCGATTTTTTTATCGAGTTTGGAGTCGAGGGCCGCAGCATTAGCCTGTAGCTGGCACATCACATCGTCGATCGTGAAACGAGGTGCAGCAGTAGACGCTGCAGTCGCAGTGGTGGCCATTGCAGTTGCAGTAGTTGGCGCTGCAGTCGCTTGCATCAAGGCGGGAAGCTCCAGATTCAAACGGTCAGGTAATGATTTGGGCGAATGCTCGAGTATGGTCGACCGACGTCGCATGCATTGTTCGCATCTGAATATTGACGAGCCAAATTCCGCGGGGTCGAAATTATATGCAGATTTAATGCATGAAAGGTGAAAGTCGCGCGAACAAACACCCGTACAAGAGGCAAAAGGCTCTATGCGTTTGATAGCGACATTGCAGATCGCACAATTAGGAGCCATGGTGATGTGAAAGAGAAATACTCAATCGATCGATCAGCGATCGATAAAGGTGTTCGCAAGTAGGTAATTTGAATCTTTGTAGTCCCAGATGATAAGAGGATGATCCGATAATCGCCAGAGCTCGTTATCGATAATTGCTCGTAAAATGAAAAATGAATCCCAGCAGATGACGTCACGGTCTCACTCAGTGTGGCGCAAGTGATAGTAGGATCCTGACAGATGGCGCCACCAGTCCACAATGGAGAAAAGGCAAGATTGACTGGTAAGCAAAAAGCGCGCCAACGAGCAACCCAAAGATTGAGGTTAGGAAAACCGTCAAATCCAAAACCAAAAAGCGCCGTGCAGAGGAAGAAAAAATGCCAATTTCAAGAGTGCAGTTTGAAAAAGGCAGCATTGACGTAAACAGGTACTTAAGGATTGATTTCAGCTTCAGAGTATTATTTCAGAGAGTTTCCCTAGCGGTCGTCCAATGGAAAGAGGGAAGGTAGTGTAGGAGTTGTAAACAGCGAAATCGTCCGTCCGTCAACTGCCAAGTCGTTCCAGTCAAGAACTATAGGTTATAGAATACCAGCCTTCGGTTTATTGCCTCGATCAGAAGACAGAGCAACGACGATTCTTAGCTCAAATTTTTGCGAGAGCGACGGGGGAGGAAAAAAAACCTAGAAGCAGAGCCCGAAAACGGGCAGGAAACAGCAGAAAATGGGCAGAACAGGAGGGTAACAGAAAGTGAACTAGACAGGTACTCACCAAGAGAGAGAGATAGAGAGAGAGAGCGGGGGGGGAGGGAGGGGGGGAGAAAGAGAGAGAGAGAGAGAGAGAGAGAGAGAGAGAGAGAGAGAGAGAGAGAGAGGAGAGAGAGAGAGAGGGAGGGAGGGAGGAGGAGGGAGGGAGGAGGAGGGAGGGAGGGAGGAGGGAGAGGAGGGAGGGAGGGGAGGGAGGGGGGAGGGGGGAGGGGGAGGGGAGGGGGAGGGGGAGGGGAGAGGGGAGGGAGGGGGAGGGGAGGGGGAGGGGGAGGGGGAGGGGGAGGGGGAGGGGGGAGGGGGGAGGGGGAGGGGAGAGGGAGAGGGGAGAGGGAGAGGGAGAGGGAGAGGAGAGGAAGGGAGAGGAGAGAGGGAGAGGGAGAGGGAGAGGGAGAGAGAGAGAGAGATAGATAGATAGATAGATAGATTTATTATGCCCTAGAAAACTTTGGGGCAAGAGAAAAACTACAGTGTAGGAAAAGTATTATAAAAGTATACCTATAAGTATAAAAGCAAAATAAAATAAAATAAAATAAAATATGATATAATATACAATAAAATAAAATAAAGTAAGATAAAATAAAATAAATAAAATGTAATAGAAATATATAAAATGATAAAATTTAGATAGATTAAAGTAAAGTGAGTAGATTAAATGAAAAACTCAATCAAATAAGCAAGATAAAATAAAACAAAAATAAACTAGCACTACGCAATACTATTACTTCAGGTAATTTAATGATAGATTGGCTTTCAGTGACTCATGAATATAACACACAACACCTCTACATCCCTTTCCTATTCTATCACGACGAATAATAAAATAGTTCGGAATCTTGACAAGATCATTAGAAATTTCAGGCTTGAGCCATGCTTCAGATATGGAAATAAAATAATAAAAATGTTCGCTAAGATATGATTTGATATAATCTATTTGGACCAATAACAAGTTTGCATTAAATTGACAGATTTTAAAGTACATAGAACTATCGTGCAATGTCACTCGCTTTTCGAGAGTTCTGTACATGATTTAATGAACCTAACTTGTCAAGATCAGCCTCCGAGGTAATACGAATAAGCTGA